>NW_026596079.1:21546963-21612493 GCF_907164565.1 Psammomys obesus | reverse complement strand
GAAAGAAAGAAAGAAAGAAAGAAAGAAAGAAAGAAAGAAAGAAAGAAAGAAAGAAGGGAAAGACAGAAAGGTAACAATAAAATAAGTGTTTGATTATTAGAAACCCCATACTTATGTGCTTAACACAATGCATGCCATTCTTAGAAGACTTCATGATTATATGATAAGGTCACAGAATGTACACATTGTCAGTCAGTTTCAATCTTGTGCTTGAGTGTTCTTCTCGCTCTTTGGAAATATCTCTGTGCACATTAACTCTGCCGTGAGTGACTCAGGATGATGTAAACATCTTAAAATGAAAGCAAGTAAGTCCAGAAATAAAGCACACATTGGTTTGTCCAGCAAGCCTTCTGGGGTCAGACAATGGGAGGTCTCTGTAAGGACAGAGGCCGCAGCTCTCATGAATAGAGACTGCCCGTCATGTGCCTGTTGGAATCTTCTCTCACTCCCAACCATGATGCCCTAGAGGGAATTCTACTTCGAGATTATCAATAGGCTCCCATAGTGTCTCCTTCAATAAGCGCCTTTCTGGTGAGACATCTCTTCCCTTCTTTCTCTGAAAAGGTTCTGTGTATCACTGAACCAGCTCCCTTGTATAGACCAGATGAAAAGCAGAACCAGATTCTAAATTGGCATGCCCTACTCTGCAGAGAGTCAGCTTTCCCAGTTCATTATGGTGGACGACTCACTCACGGCCCAGGTGTCAATGCAGTCATGCTGTCGTGTATGAATCTTAAATGGGTTCTCCTCAGGCGCTCTCCACTGGAGTCCTACCTGACCACATTACCAGTTTACACCCAAATTCACTGGGGACTCGAGACTGTTGTGCTGTTTCTTGAGACTTTGGAGTCTCAGAGTCTTCCAGGAAGACATGTTGAGAAGCTGGGTCAAGCATCCTTGCCACAGGGGTAGAGGAAACTTGGTGGAAGCATTTCTCCGCATAAGTGTTTATATCCAAGATTAAGTTCAAGTCAGTTTTGTGTTTTTCTTTTTTAAAAAATGTATGCAGACTGGGAAATTAAAATGCAAGACTATTTCCTTTTCATCCTCCTTGCCTTTTGTTGTCCTTGACCACCAACCGACTTTGCCCCTTTCTGATCCTTTCCTTCCCCATTTTCAGTCAAAATCTTATCAGCTTCTGGCAGCCTCTTCAGCATCCTCTGGGTGGCTGGGAGTAACGGAGAGCATAAATTCGAGGCTAGGAGTGAAGTCGTGTACTGGAAGCTGTGCTGCAGGATCCGTGTGCAGAGGCTGGGGGAGAGAACCTTAGGATGGAAGGCAGGAAACAGAGCAAAGATCAGCACCTAGGCCCCAGAAGGCTGTCCTGAGGCAAGCTCACATGCTGGGGATCAACCTGAAACGGACATGGAAAATGCTTTACAGGGAAAGGAAGGGCAGAAAAGAGCATGACATCACCCGAAATTTCTTCCTATTCCATTTTGGGTAGATGATAACAACTGTTAAATCACAGAGTCTAGGCACACCTATCTTTATGCTTTGTTACATGGTTATTTGTCTTTATAATCGAAGACCCTGGCAAATTCATCTTAATATGCTGGTATAGTATGGTTTCTTTTTTAAAAAAAAATTTTTTTTTCTGAGTGAATTATATCTGAAATGCCTCCAAAAGCTCGTGCATTAAAGGGTGAGCTTCCACTTTCCAGAGGTTTATGGAAGTGATTAGATCCTAAGTGATTAGTTGCCATCAATGGGTTAATATGCTGATAAAGTCATAATTTAATGGCATTATTGGTAGGTGGGAGACAGGAGGTAGAGTCTGCTCACAGGAACCTGACCATTTTGTGTCTTTGAAGGATACATCTTGCCCCACCCTCTTCCTGTCTGTTTTTGTTGTTATTGCCTTGTTTTGAGACAGGGCTTCACATAGCCCAGAGTGGCTTCAACTTTGCTCTGCAGCAGGTGTTCTTGAACTTCTGACCTTCCTGCCTCTGTCTCCCCCATGCTTAGGTCACAGGTGTGCACTGTGCACTACCAACCATAGCTATTTTTTTGAGACGGGGTTTCTCTATGTAGCCCTGGCTGTGCTGGACTCGCTCTGTAGATCAGGCTGGCTCCGAACTCACAGCGATCAATCTGTCTCTGCCTCCCTATGTGCTGGATCACAGGTGTGTACCGCCGTGCCTGGTGGAGACTGTTTTTCTTTGTTTTCCTTTGAAACAGGTGGAGGCTGGCCTTGAACTTGCTATGTAGTCCAAGCTGCCTTCAAACTCCTCCTTCAGCCTGCCAAGGGCTGGGGTTACAGACATGAGCCACCATGTCTGGGTCTCTCTCCTCATTGGCCTCAGTGAGGTGAGTAAGTGTCCTGCCACATCCTTCCATCATGGTGTTCCATGTCACCAAAGGCCCAGTGTCAGTGGAACCTGCCATAGTTCCAAAGCCAATCCTTCCTTCCTGTGTTTCTCAGTTATTTGTCACTGTGATAAAAAACTTACATGTATATGGCATAATCTCTAGCATATAAGTTATTCATTTTGTATGAGTTAAATATGAATTAAAGACAGCATCCAAATGCTCTTTTAATATTCTAACGTTGGCAGTTTCTCCATGGAGTATGGAATGTTGAAAAGATTGAAATGAGTTCTCGGTACCAGCCATTTTCACATTTGCCTTGTTTAATCCTTATGAAATTTCACAGAACTGTTGCAAAATTAAATCAGATGAGATAATCCATGTAAAATACTTACAACAAACTTGGCATATACCGTATCATTTTACTTGTTAAAGTAAGTTTATAAACTGGACAGAGTGCCATATGTTTGTAATCTTGGCACTTAGGAGGTAGATGCAGGCAGATGGTTAACTTTAGGCCAAACTTGGCTATAGAGTGGAACTCTATGTTTGAAAGAAAAGAGTAAATAGATGATGGCATTATGCAGTTTTATTCTCAGTTCACACTGACTGTGAAATGAAGCTGCGATAGGCTGTCGAGACATCTGCTCATCAATCCTATTCCCTCTTTCTGGCCGCAAAGGAAGCATCCGTGTCTCTGCCTCCTGTGCGTATAGGTGGGACAATGGAGATGCAGTTCTGGCTAATGGTGTATGAGTAGAAATTCCATATGCAAAGCTGTCTATAAAGATATCCTGTGAGGGCTGAGGAGGTGGCTTAGTTGGTTAAGTTCTTGTTGCACAGCATGAGGACCTCAGTTTGAGTCCCACGTAAAAAAAATCTAGTATAGTGGCAGACACTGTAATTCCAGTGCTAGGGAGATGGAGATGGAAAGGATGCCAGGGAGCAATGCCCAGCCGGATTAGCCTAAGTCAGTCCCAGGTTCCAGTGAAAAATTCTGTCTTGAAAGAAACATTAGGCAGACATGTCTTGAGGAGTGACATCAAAGGTTGATCTTTGACCTCCACAAAAACATGCATACATATGCATCTGTACACACACAGTTCTGCACACACACACACACACACACACACACACACACACACACATACATACACACATACACACACACACACACACACACACACACACACACACACACACACATTATCCTTTGAGGTCTTATCCTCCTTGTCTCTATATACGTGGGGCTGGGCGAAAGGAAGGATGATTCCGTGATAGAGAAGCCACATAGTGGGTGGGGTCTTGGATCCCTGTCTGAGTCATCAATGTAAGAGAGCACCCTGGCTTACACTGGGCTATGCTGAGCAGAAGACAAACTTTTATGTATCAAGGCACTGAGAGCTGGGAGTGTGTTAGTTATTGTAACTTATGTCGGCCTTATATTTAACATAATGGTATTAAAGAAGAGGATACATGTATATATATGTATGTGTGTATTTACAATATATATGTGTAAATATATTTACTATATATTTACCAAATAAGTAACAAATAAGGCAGTAAATTCTTATTTGTTTGTTGTTCAGTACAGGAAACTGAATTTAACACATTCTACAACGGAGCTATGATCCAGTGAGGCAGAAGATTTACCCAAGAAAGCAATCTGCAGAGCTGTGTGGAGGTTCCGGAGAGCCGCAGAGCATCACCCTGCTAAGAGGTGCACTCCAGTTTACACAGTGACCACAGCAGAGCTGGAACATGGATCAGATATGAATCAGGGTGTCCTACTGCAGGAGCTTTGAGAGAAACAGCGAAGGAGTGTTCTGCTATGGCCCAAGGCCAAGGGGACAAAGCAGGCTGAGTTATATAGTAACTGGGTTGAAGGATGAGTGGGGAGCTGCGCAGGACCACGCAAATAAATCATGCATCCAGAAGCCAAAAGAGGGGAATAAAGCAGATTAGAGAGCCATGAAATTTATATGAAGAAAACGCCCTCAGCTGTGGCGTCTAGCTTAGAAAATGACAAGAAAGCGGTCAGAGGCTTTTGGGGAAGTGGTAAGGGACTAGTGGAAGGGAGAGGAGGAACATAAGAAGAGAGTGGAGGTCAATATGATCCAAGTTCACTGCACATGTACGTGAAAATGTTATTATAGAATTCACTGTCTTGAAGCTGGGGAGATGGCTGAGTCAGTAAAAGTGCTTGCTGTGCAAATTTGGATCTCCAGTGTCCATGTAATCAAACAAACAAACGAACAAGATCTTGGCACAGTAACACTCATCACAACTCCAGTGTGGGAGCGATGGAAGCAGGTAGATCCTGGTACCCACTGGCTAATGGTTTGAGTAAATCAGTAAGCTCCAGGTTCTGTGGAAGACCATCTCAAAAAAATAAGGTAAAAGCAACAATTATCAGTGTTAACTTCTGGCCTGCACATGTACACACACACATACACACACACACACATACACACACACTCACACACACACACACACCGGAGGTTCGAACATCCATTATTTTGAATAATTAATATAATTTTGAAAGGGAAGGAAAAATAAAGGACCCAAGCTGGATAATGAGTCACTAAAGTAGATATTGAGTCATGGGAGGATGTTGGAATCTGACTTTAATGTGACATTGGCCAAGAAGCAATATTGATGGCGAGAAGCCAGGCAAGAAATGAGAGCATCGTGAAATTTCCAAACAATTCTCATGTGTACATGCTGCTATTATGCAATACAGAAGCACGAGCTATAAAAACTAACTCCATTATCACTCCGAGTTCTCAGACTTGGGGCTCTAGGAGGACAGCTCCCTCACCTTCAGTCCTGAGCACTCTGCTCACAGATGTTAGGAGCTCGTTTGGCCTTCACTGGTAGACACTCAAATCTGCTGGTTATATAAGTGATTTAGGAAATGCACTTCACTTTGTACAATTTTGGTCTCCTACCCTGTATGTAGTACATAAAGATGAAATAAAAAAAATAAATCTAAAGAATAATAAATTTAAAAGAAAAAAAGAAGCAAGAAAAACAAGAGAGAAAGGACTTATTTTTTTTTTTTTATTAGTCATATTGCAAAATACAAATCATGATCAAATAGTTTGTCACCTGCTTGGGACATTTCTGAGAATAGAGGAGGGGCCAGTTACTGATTAAGCTGCATTTGCCTATGTGAACTGCGGGTGTTCTCATCATGTGTTAGGAAACAGGGGTACTCACCGCATAATAGCCCATCGGGCTGAAGCTCAGTAAAGCATAACCCTGGAGCCCTGGATTTGATCGCCAGCCCTGCAAAACAGGAAATAAAAAATGTCACCTTTAGCACTTAGCAAAGGAAAAAGACTGGAGCTGAGGAGAGAGTCAGTGACCTAGGCGCTCGCTATGCAAGCAGAAGGAGCTGAAGTCGGATCCACAGCCCTCACTGTAAAAGCTGGGTGTGACTGTCACTGTACCTGTAACTCTTGCTCTGGGAGGGCAGACTACAAGCTAATCCTTTATGTTTGCTAGTGTAGCTGACTCAGAGAACTGCGGGTTCAATGGGAGACCCTGCCTAGAAAAACAAGGGGCAGAGAGACTAAGCCAAGAGACCTCTGGCCTCCACACTCACATGTGTGATCTCCACACACAAACACACTTGCATACCTATGCATGTGCACGTGTATGCATGAAGGCCTGGTAATGGCGGAGGTCAGCAGAGGGTACCAGATTCCCAGGAACTGAAGTTGTAGATGGTTGTGGGTTACCGTGTAAGTGCTGGGAATTAGACCCAGGTTTTCTGAATAGGCAGTGCTCTTAAGTACTGAGATACTCGCCAGCTCCCGAGAACATACTTTAAAAATTTTTTCCCTCTCTCACCCTCCTCCCTTCTATGTTTCTCGAGGTAGTTTTATTTAGATAAGGTATGCACAGCACATCTGACGGAAGGCTCTGCCTCTTTCAGCTTATCTGTCATAAAGGAGAGATAATGTTCCATTAGCTTTGGTGTGAAATACCTCGTTCGCGAATTTCTGACTTACACCGCGTGAGCAGTACTGGAGCCATCTCCATGACCAACGGATGGATTCCTACCACTGGCTCATCTTAGCTCATGCACATGGTCTATCTGTGTTGAAGGCATGTGCATGCTATGAATGCCAATAGCTGGAAGGAATATTTGATCAAAGAGAAAGACAGTTCTGTAAAACCAAACCATAACTGTCTACTGAAATGGCTTTTTTATAGAGTCAAGTCCACAGGCAGTGTGGGAACTAGGAACTGTTACACAAAACAGCATGGGATATGCTGGGAAAGGGGTGAGACCATGACTGCTGTGGATCTGAGGGCCTTTTGCAACCCTCTTTTCTCTAGATGGAGATTGAACCCAGGGCCTCACGTGATGATAACCCCAGTCCTACACTCTGATTTATCAAAGATTCCCCAGGCTTCTGTGTCCTCTCATCCCCTAGATAGAATGCTCTTCTGGAGACATTCAGGTCCTAAGACTGTCTCTGTAAGCCACAGGCACCTCTCAGACGAATGATGGTGAGAGTGACGAAGGAGGACAGATCTGGTTCTACACTTCTTGCCTTACTTGGCTTAGTCCTTGTCATGTGCTGCTAGAGCAAGACATGGGGTACCTTCAGGTTTTAATGGAGGTTGGGAAACAGAAAGAAAAAAGGGGAATCCATGCAACAATATTTGAGAAGGGGGTTGCCAGAAGCAAGTTTCACTTCCGCCAAGATTGTCCCAGCTCTTCGTTCTGCCAACACTGGCTCCTGCTCCAACTGCACTGTTGGAACACATGAGCATTCATGATGGAGCCTAGAGTGGAAAGAGATGCTACTTTTCACCCTGATGCAATCTTGTTCCCTGGGAACAGTTCCTTTTCCCTGTGCAGCTCTCCTTTCTGAGGAAAAAGGAAGGGGTAAGGATAAATGTGTGAGAGCTGAGTGAGGGTAAAACCCCTGTCCTTCCAAGGGGCAGTTCAGCCCTGGGGCAGAGAGGAGAGGGTGATCTGGGAATGGTGATTTTGAAATAGGCCCCTTGCCTCTACTAGAGTCCTGTGCTTGCTACAGAAAACCAGGCAGCCTCCACGACAGCTGTGAGAAAACGGCAGCCTTAACTCTTATAAACACCCACCCAACTGTCTCAGGCCAAGCGCGGTTGGTGAAGATAAGCCTTACCCCTACACAGCACTGAACAAAAGAACTGTCGGTGGCAGGCGCCACTCTTTGGAAATATGAAAGCTGAAAGTATTAACCATTCTTTGGGGTTTCAGAGTATATATGAGAAATTCCATAATGGGCTTGTAACAGGTCAAGTTTATCAGGTTGGGCTGAGCCAACCGCAGAAATGTTTCTAGGAACTAAGAATAAACACTTAACTGTTTGTATTTCATCTGTGATAAGTTGCTAACACAATGTACTAGTGTGTCCGTGTGCTTCAGCCTAGCGTTAGGAAAACAAGACAAGCTCCTAGAAGTAGACAGGCTCATTCCCACGTCACTGTGTGCTCACTGCATGCCCAATCTAGTTCCTTTGTTCTTTCTAATGCTTCTTTCCTCTTTCATGATTCAGGTCAGAATCTTTCCTCTTGCATTTCCTGTTAAAGCGTAGAGCAGTGGCTATGGTCTCTCTCCTGTGGCACCTTGCCTCCAGGACGAGTCCCTTTCTACTACACGTTTCACGCTGAAGAAAAACACTGCACCTAAGCTAAGGTTTCCTTCCCCACAGCAGCCCACACTTAAAGGAAAGATTTGACAGAACTTGCAAACAATCGAAGGGACTTTATTGCTTAAAAGAGAATGTGTAGACCCCAATTTAGGATGACCTTCTGGAACCATCCTGGGACAATGGTCTGAAGCCTTTGTCATATAGCTCACCTGGTTTCTCTGCCCATTCAAGATTTCCTCCTCTCTACAGTGTTCTAAAGAGCACCTGCCCCAATAAATGTGTGCACAGAAGCTATCTCAGTCTGCTTCCGGCAACCTGACCCCTGAAGCCATACAACACAAACACTGAAAAACGAATTGTTTATAATTGCACAACTTGATGAGTTAAGAAATGAACCCACTTATATATGGACAAGCACCCATATTAAGAAACATTATTTCCTTATCACCCAGTAGAACCAATTTTCTTACTTCTAACATTGTTGCTTAGCGTTTTGTTTGGAGGTTTGCAATGTTGTTACCAGAGGTCTGGTACAACCCACTCCCGCTGACATAGAGCTTGCCCTTCTGAAAATCTAAGTCAACTTGTTTTGTTTGAGACAGGATCTCTATATAGCCCTGGCTATCCTGCAATTCTCTACATGAGCCAGTCTGCTCTCAAAACTTTTATCCATCTTTTAAATCCCGGAGATCTGCTTGTCTCTGCCTTGCCAAGTGCTGGGCTTAAAGGAATGCGCCCCTACACCGAGCTCAAGTTGTTGTTTTATTTTTTTGTTGACAAATACTTGAGTCAGCCCTGTTTGAAGAAATGATGAATGACACCACAATCAATATCCTAGGATATGTCTTTAGATAGGCATGAACATCCCTTGTGGTAGAATATGCACGTATTTTAGTTCTATTTGGTACATCACTACCAGTTTTGGCAAAGTGGCTGTACTCATTTGTACTGCCACTTATACTGTAATGGGCAGTAAGAGTGACCCTTGGCTTTTGTCCATCTTTTAAAGCTCAATCTCGTTGGCAAATGTGTAGCAGTTCTATACTATGGTTTCAATTTGCATTTTCCTGGAGTGATGGACACCAAGCACATTTTTCCGTTTTTCCGTTTGCTCTTTGTCTTTTCTCCTCTGTTTTACATAGGTTACCTCTGCACCATCTTGGAACTCATCATTTAAACCAGGCTGGCTTTAAACCTGCAATGATCACCTAATCTCTGCCTCCTGAGAGCAGGAGGGGCGGGCATTCCTGGCCTGTTAATCACTTTGTCATGGTCTTACCTTTGGCATGGGCTGTTGGGAGCTATTACAAAGAGCACCTTCCTTTAAGGGGCGGGGGGAGCTTATTCAAGACAAAGAAAGGGACTTGCTCATGGTAAAGAGAAAATGCAAGAGAGGATGAAGATGAGGAACACTTAAATCAAAGTTGTTGGGAAAGGGAGGTTATAAACAAGATTTGTCCACAGCAGCAAAGCCATGGACTCATGTGAAAGAAGGTAAATTGGAGAAGGGAAGAGAGATCTAAGAGTATAGATGGGGTCGCGCTGTTGCACTCAGAAAAGCCAAGTGGTGGCGTTGGTTGGATTCCAGCAAGATCCCAAGAATTCAATTAACTGATGACACTCCACAAACATAAGATGTTTTCCTGAATGCCAACACTGTTAGAAAAGGCTATGTATCTTGGCTGGCATCCAAGAATGAAAAAAAGAAAAGCAAAAAGGAACCAAATGGTTGCTAGTTGTGTGTATGCAGGCAGGACTACTAGCCGACCAAGTGGATAACACAGGGGCACAGAGCTTTTTCAGGCTCATTGAACCAACAGCACACATGAGAAATAACAAGGGCAGAGTGACCTGGAACACAAAAAACCATCATTATCCAGGCAGCTGTGTTCCTGAAGAGCAGTGGACAACCCTGAGCAACAGGAGGGGCCTGGAGTCACAGTTGCTCTGCTGTTTCTTTCCATCTGTCTGTGCTTTGGACCACACCCCAGCACCAGCATTGGGCCTGCCCTTAGCTGTCAACAGTGGATTCTGGAGCTCCTTTAGATTCTGCTTTTCAACCTGTTTGACCTAGAAGGGGTTCTTCATGCTGGCCTAACTCTCAAATTCCCATGGCTAACCTGAGAAGTTGGGACCCCACCTGAGCACTTGTGCAGGGTAGAAAGGCCTTTCTACTTTGCATCAGTAGGCTACTGAAAGAAGATGTATTTATTTAATTTATTTATTTAAGAGTTGGGAGAGGGAAGGATTATACAGACCACAGACTAAATCAATCTATTTAACTATCAAGATGCTTATTACGTGATAGATAGACACTGTAGGAAGAAAACTGTTTATGTAGTGTGATGTCTAATCTTCACTGTCAGCTTGACAGGGTTTAGTCTCACCTAGGAGACAGACCCCTTGATGTATCTGTAAAGGTGTTCCCAAAATAGATCAATAAGGAATGGAGACTCACTCTGGATGTGACAGCACTATTTTGTGTGCTGGTGTTTAGGACTGGATTACAAAGCAAAATGTGAGTGGAGTACAAGTATTCGTCTCTCTCTGACTCTCTTCCTGACTACAGAAATGATGTGAATAGCCACTTTATATTCTCATTGTCTTCCCTGCTGTGAAGTATTGTGTTCCCTCAAACCATAAGCAAAAACAAGCCCTTCCTCCATTAAGATGCTTTTTGTCAGGTATTTGGTTTCAGCAGCAAGACACGTAGCTAATGTGTTTACTGATTTATTCTGATGGAGCCTCTGCCCTGTGTTTGGTGACATACCTGAGACACAGCACTAAAGAGGGGACACAGGACCTTCATGGAGTTTTAACATCAACCTGGTAACATACCAAAGTGTATCACAGGGAAACTGATCCCTTCCTTCAGAAGGCTTTTTCTTTTCCTATATGTTTCCCTTTGTTGTCTTATAGAAAAAAAAATCATTTAAAAATTCAAAGCACAAATCTAATTTTCAGGAACTGAGATTACTCCCAGGGAACGTTGACAATGTCTAGAAAGGATTTAGTTATTACAATTGTTTGCTTCTAGCAGCTACTACGCAGGGACCAGGAGCGTTGGTAAGTATCCTCCACAACAATGAGTTGGCTCAAAATGTCAGAAATAAGTCTTGATCACTTACCTCACCATCCCCTTAATAATGGGAATTATTATTTTTTTCTTTCTCTGTGTAGCCTTGGCTGTCCTGTACTCACGTTATAGACCAAGCTGGCCTTAAACTCACAGAGATCTGCCTGCCTCTGTACCCCAAATGCTGGGATTGCCACCATGCCCAGCTAAATTCTTAAACTAGGAATATACCCCTGTTAAAACAGAAGACATTCCTAAATTCTCAATGGTTTAAGCTGTTCAAGTCTGGGGAATCTGACAGAACTTATGATGTGTGAGCACAGAACCTTAAAAGTGGTATCAGAACTTGGAAGACGGTTTAGCAGTTAAAGAGGCCTGCTGCCAGGCCTGCTGATTTCACTTGATCACAGGAATCTATATGGTGAAAGGAGAAAACTGACTTCTGTAAGTTGCTTTCTGACCTCTACTTATGCACTGGATGGCAGGCACACATCTCCCCAACACATACACTCACCCTGTAAAAGTAAAAAGTAATTAAATAGCATTACTGAGCTGGTGTCAGGGCACCAGTCTATAATACTAACACTCAGGAAGCAGAGGCAGGAACCTGTTACTTTGAGCTACACAGTGAGACCTTGTTAAAAAACAAAAACAAAAACAAAAACAAAAAACCCTAAACAGAAATTGATGACCCCCCAAAATGAAAGCACAAAGAGCCTTAAAATCTAGAAGTTTCAAGCATGCGGAGCTGAGGTTGTCTTTGTCCAGTGAAGTAGAAGACAAGTAAGAGCGTGGTTCAGTGTTTACTTAGGACAAGTTCAATCCAAGAGTTGCTTCATCTCAGAACTGTGGAAGAACTTTATCTTCACTGTTTGAAGACTGAGAAGCATGAGAAGAAAAGATGAATGGAGCCACACCCCTCAGCTGAATCCAGCCTGCACACTCACTGGAGTGCGGAAGGTGAACTGGGCAATGTCCTAGGTGACTTCTGTCTGTGAGAGAATAAGCATCTGTGGGGGATGCTGGTTTAGAAAAGAGAGTGGCCTTGGGCATGCTGTGCTTAGAAGACTGGAACATTCAAATGCTTTAACAGCGGGTGAATACAGAAGAGTAGAAAGAGGGGGACTCCGCCATGGTGAAAGTTGGGGCTGCGGTTGGCTGTGTGTGCCGCCACACATTCAAATTCACGTTAATGTCTTGTTATAATGGAACAAATCCACTGTCCTTGTAGAACAGAAGCGCTTCTGCAGGCCCAGCCCTCCCCTCAGTGCACATGTCAGTCCCTGATTGACAGTCAGACTTGTAAAACCTGCACTTCCCCCTGTGAAGGCCGTGAATTTCCTTTTTCTTGCCAAGCTATTCCAGTTGCTGCTTCCCAAAGAAGGCTATGAGGACTCCTCCTGGAGATGATAGTAAAGAGTGAGCCGTACTAACTCCATGGAGATTCAGCAATGTAATAAGCTTGGGTTTAGAATCTATACCAGTAAAGGTAAATTAAGTATAATTTTGTACTGGCCAATTTTATCTGGGTATGAAAACACATTTAGTTCTAGAGATATTCAAGTGCTCGGGTATAGCTTAGCTGTAGAAAATACTCTTAGCATACTGAGGTCTCTGGGTTGGATCACCAACAACTCTCCTTAAAAACAAGAATTTAAAACTTTCTCTTTAGCCGGGTAGTGGTGCACACCTTTTTAATCCCTGGTCTCAGGAGGCAGAGGCAGGTAGATCTCTGTGAGTTTGAGGCCAGCGTGGTCTACAGAGTGAGTCCAGGACAGTCAAGGCTACACAGAGAAACCCTGTCTCCAAAAACCCCAACAAAATTTCCTCCTTAAGGAAGCTAACACCATTAAGCCAGTGACGGTTAGAATTTACTGTTCTTTCTCTGTCAGGTACCATATACCTAGAGGATCTCACCCTGTTTCATTTAGTCCTCGTGGCAGCCCTTGGAGGTTGGTAGTGTTCTTGTCTTCACTAGAAAGGTGAGACTCTTCAGACAACGCAAGGTTCAGCAAATCTCCCAAAATGGCTCAGCGAGAGGCAGAGATGAACCCAGGTAATGTGGCCCAGTTATCATCTTTAAATCTAACTAGCTAACCCTATTTCCTTTCTTACTGCTGTGACAAACTACTTGACCAAAAGCAACTTACGAGAGGGAGGATTTACTTTGGGTCAAAGTAACAAAAAGTGCAATTTATGGTGATGGGAAATTTATGGCAGATGGCTCAGTCCGTATCTGCACATGGGTAGCTTGGTACTGACCAGGAAGTAGGAAACTCTGCTCTGAGTAAGGCAAGGCTGTCACCCGCAAGTCCCACTCTCACTTCTCATCTACAACACACACACACACACACACACACACACACACACACACACACACACACACACACACACACACACACACACCCTCCACTTCTGAGTTCTTTCCCAGCTTTCCCAGGCCAGTAGAGGGAGTAGCCAAGAGCCTGAGACCTTTAGATTTTCCTACTCCTACTGCCTGGCAGGAAGGAGGTCAAAGGTGGGTCTTTCTTTTGCTGTTTGTTTGTTTGTTTTTCCTTTTTCACTTTTTTTCCCCAGCAGGCAGGTGGAGAGGGCAATGGATGTCAAGGCATGACTTTAGCAGGTAACTCAGCATGACTTCAAACTTAGTCTTCCTGACTCTTGTCTCTCAAGTATTAAGGTTACACACACCATGCCTTACTTGAACTCTGTTTCCGGGGGTGGGGTGCATAATTATTTTTCCTGTTCTTCAGAACAGAGTCAAGCTCTAACTGCTAGTTATAACCTCTTAATCTCACTGGAAATGGGAAAGGCTGTTGATATAATGCATGGGCAGAAGGAGGCGAGTCCTGTCACCATGAAAGTGTGAGCCACACAGGGCAGAAGAGTGAAGAGCGCTGTCTGTGCTCTAGCGTTGTCTGTGCTTTAGGGCTGAGCCCCCAGATGGTGTGTGGACAAGCAGCTTCCTCTGGCCATCCAGGCAACATGGCAGGCATTAATATATACTGAAGGATGAGAATATTTGTGGGTGCAAAAATTTGGATTGCTATCTGGTAGTTAACAACAACGCAAAAAGATTTTTAGTTTGAGGCTATTCAAATTATTTTGTTTCTTTTTCCAGGGGGGCTTGATAGCAAGTCTCTAGGAAACAGAGGTAGAAAGAGGGCATTAGTGAATTCACTAGGAAAGAAAAGATGGCCTAATAGGCACCCTTGGGAAGGGGAGGTGGCTATGCCGTCCAGCTTGGGATTTAATAAAAGAGCTTGGTCTAAGTGGGAGGACATTTCTACATACTCAGCTTTAAATAGGCTGTAGTGATTTTCGCTTGTTATCTGCCTTCTCTTCGCCTGGCCAGGGCCTGGGTACCTCCTGGGCTGTCTTGTTCTCATGCTGGCTATTTCTAGCCATAAAGATCACCCGATTTCCTCTCCATCTTCCGCCTCACCCCCTGGCTCAGTCTTCTATGCACAGTGTCTTGCCTGAAGCAACCCTGTGCTTTACTGCAGTGGCGTGTGGAAATTCTGAAGGTGTTCCCTATCTGCTTTGCTGCCCCTCCCCTCTAGTCTCCAGGAGCCCCAGGAAGGACTGGGTCCTTAGTAGGAACTCATCTGAGGACCTTTCTATCCACTGCACAGTTCTATTAGATTTCCTTTGCTGTGCCCATTGCCTGGGTGGTCAGGCTGAGGAATGACTATTGCTTCCAGAGTCTTGACTGGATGGGAAATGCTCTCTTTCCATTGGCCTCTTCTCTGGGTTGCAAGGCTTGTGCCAGGGAGAAAAAGAAATCTCTGACCATCTCATCTTTTTTCTTTATGTCCACCTTCTTCCTATAATCCCTTTGGCCAGAAGTGGTTAGACAGACAACCTTTAAGGAAGAAGCCCCTTTAGTTAATGCTTTAAAGTATCCCGTCTCTTTTTCTATTATTAATTATTAATTTATAATTGTGTGTGTGTGAGAGAGTGTGTGTGTATGTTGTTACATATCTATTGCTGTGATAAAGCACAATGCCAAAGGCATCATACAGAAGGAAAGGTTTATGGGTACGGACTAGTAATGGTACTAGTCTTTAAACTCTCAAAGCCTACCTTCAGTGACACACTTCCTCTAACGAGGCCACACATCTGAAGACCTACAAACCGTGTCAGTCGGAGACCACAATTTCCAAATCCCCATGACTAGGGGAGCATCTCATTCAGGGTGTGTGTGTGTGTGTGTGTGTGTGTGTGTGTGTATGTGTGTGTAATGTGTACATGGTGTGCCATGATGGATATCAAAGAACAACTTGTTCTTTTCTTCCACTTTGATGTGGGTTCCAGGAATCAAATTTGTGCCACTAGACTTGTGCTTTTCCCCACTGAGCCAACCCCCATGCTTTCAATGTTCAAGAAGTGCTTTGGGTCAGCAGTGGTGGTGCACACCTTTAATCCCAGCACTCAGGAGGCAGAGGTAGGTGGGTCTCTGTGAGTTCAAGGCCAGCCTGGTCTACAGAGTGAGTTCTAGGATAGTTAGAGCTACACAGTGAAACCCTGTCTCGAAAAAAATTTTCTTTAGAATTAAATACCATACTCTGTTTACCCCACTGCAGCTGGTACATCCTTCTTCACTCTTATTTCTTAGCCCTGCTTGTTTTGCCTTTTTTTTTTTTTTTGGCACTCACCAAGACATGAACCCATCGCATTTCCTTGGAACTTTAGCCTTTTAATATTGTTCGTCTATTAATTTATTGTTGTTGTTGTGTGTGTTCAGGGCCTGCCTCACTCTTTGCTGATATGTTATATACTTCAGGCTAGCTGACCCAAAACCTTCTGGCCAATTTCCCTGTCTTCATTCCCATCTCTTCATAGAAATGCAGGGACTATAGATAGTCCCCCACCCACTAGGTCTTTTTTAAAATTATTTTTATTAATTACAGTTTATTCACTTTGTATCTCCCTGTATCTCCCCTGTACCTCCCTCCCTCCTTCCCTCCAAGTCCCATCCTCCCTCCCTCTTCCCCACCTGTGTCCCTCCAACAGTCCACTGATAGGGGAGCTCCTCCTCCCTTTCCCTCTGATCCTAGTCTGTTAGGTCTCATCAGGAGTGGCTTCATTGTCTTCCTCTGTGGCCTGGTAAGGCTCCTTCCTACTCAGGGGGAGATGATCAAAGAGCAGCCCAATCCATTCCTGGCAGAGACAGTCCCTATCCTCATTACTATGGAACCCGCTTGGACACTGAACTGCCATGACACTGAACCTGTGCAGAGGTTCCAGGCCATCTCCATGAGTCCCACTAGCTTTTTATGCGGGATCTAAGAATTAAACTCAGGTCTTCCGGCTTGCATAGCAAATACTTTTACCAGCTGAGCCATCTTCCTGCTTCCCACTTAATATTTTTGCTTACTCTTCTGTCTTCACTACCATCTTTAAGTGTGAAGTAGCAAGCCTCATTGAATAGATTTCCTGGAAGAAACAAAAGCTTTCACAAGGAACTCTGACAGTCAGTCTATTGGGCCTTTGATGATCAGACTCTGGAGATAAAAAGCTGTATCAAATCTCCCCATTGGTCTTCCCAGAGGGCCCAACTTTACTGTCTTTCTAGAGAGAGTAAGCACACTGTATCTAGCATACCAAGGCTTCGGAACGGCTCTTCATCAGAGAGATGTTCAATAAAATCATAATAAAATATGATCCGAGGGAGAGGTTAAAACACACAGCCTCATTTGCAAAAAATGGTTAGAACTGTTGTTGCCTGCCTATTCCCTTCAGACCTCTATTTTGTGGAAGACTGTTTTGTGGATGCATGGTTCTGCCCCGGAAGGCGATTCGCATCTTATTCTAATTGAGTCATTCATCTTTAAGAACAAGATGTCATCCGGCCTGCGATCTGTGTCCACAGAAAATGGAGCCCTTATCACGGAGCTTTTTGTGATGTCAATTATTTTCTGTGTGCAGCATGTGACCCAGGAAGACTTCATGAGAAAATACAGGGGTGAAAGATAGTCAATAGCTGAAGAGCACTAGCTATACTCCTTGTTTGGCTGTTCTTGAGCCCTAGCACGTAAGGTTACTTAGGATATCTCACAGAGACTTACCTCTCAGACTTTGGTGTCTTTATTAGAGAAAATAGTCTCTTTAAAAATCCCTTCCCAATGGGTTCAGCTTTACAAAAGGAAAACACGCTTGGTCAGCGGTCAGCATTATTCGCCTGTAACATTGTGAAATGCTGCCTCCTGGTGGCTTTCTAGGGTTGCATTTGTTTTTACATTAAAGTAAAGCAAGCTTATAGCCAACATCAAACTAAATGGAGAGAAACTTAAATCAACCCACTGATATCAGGGACAAGGCACGGCTGCCCACTCTCTCCATATCTCTTCAATATAGTTCTGGAAGTCCTTGCTAGAGCAATAAGACAACTAAAGGAGATCAAGGGAATACAAATTGGAAAGGAAGAAGTCACAGTATCACTATTCGCAGATGATATGATAGTGTACCTGAGTACCCCAAAAACTCTACCAGGGAACTCCTACAGCTGATAAACACCTTCAGCAAAGTGGCCAGATACAAAATTAACTCAAAAAATCAGTATCCCCCCTGTATACAAAAGACAAATGGGCTGAGAAAGAAATTAGGGAAACAACACCATTCACAATAGCTACAAAGGACATAAAGTACATTGGTGTGACTCTAGCCAAGCGAGTGAAAGACCTCTTTGAAAAAAAAAAAAACTTCAAGTCTCTCTCTGAAGAAAGAAATTGAAGAAAATATCAGAAGATGGAAAGATCTCCCATTCTCATGGCTTGGCAGGATTAACATAGTAAAAATGGCCATCTTACCAAAAGCAATCTACAGATTTAATGCAATTCCCATCAAATTACCAAAACAATTCTTTACAGACCTTGAAAGAAAGAGTCTCAGCTTCATATGGAATAACAAAAAACCAAGAATCACTAAAGCAATCCTCTACAATAAAAGATCTTCTGGAGATACCTCCATCCCTGATCTCAAGCTGTACTATAGAGCAACAGTAGTATAAACTGCATGGTACTGGCATAGAAACAGAATGGTGGATCAATGGAATTGGACAGAAAACCCAGAAATAAACCCACACACTAATGGACACCTGATCTGTGACAAAGATGCCAAAACCATACAATGGATAAAATATAGCATCTTCAACAAATGGTGCTGGTCTAACTGGATATCTACATGGAGAAAAATGAAAATAGATCCATACTTATCACCCTGCACAAAACTAAAGTCCAAGTAGATCAAAGACCTCAACATAAAACCAGACACACTAACCTGTTAGAAGAAAAAGTGAGGAAGAGCCTGGATCTCATTGGCACAAGGGACAACGTCCTGAACAGAACACCAACAGCACAGGCTCTAAATTTTTATTTATTTATTTTTTATTAATTACACTTTATTCACTTTGTATCTCCCCATAAGCCCCTCCCTCCTCCCCTCCCTATCCCACCCTCTCTCCCTCTTCTTCATGCATGCCCCTTCCCAAGTCCACTGATAGGGGAAGTCCTTTTCTCCTTCCTTCTGATCTTAGTCTATCAGATCACATCAGGAGTGGCTGCATTGTCATCTTCTGTGGCCTGGTAAGGCTGCTCCCCCCTTAGGGTGATCAAAGAGCAGGCCAATCAGATTATGTCAGAGGCAGTCCCTCTTCCCATTACTATATAACCCACTTGGACACTGAACTGCCATGGGCTACATCTCTTCAGGGGTTGTGGGTTATCTCCATGCATGGTACTTGGTTGGAGTATGAGTCTCTGGGAAGTTCCATGTGTTCAAATTTTCTGGTTCTGTTACTCTCCTTGTGGGGTTCCTGTCCTCTCCAGCTCTTACTATTTCCCACTTCTTACATAAGATTCCATGCACTCTGCCCAACAGTTGGCCATAAGTCTCAGCATCTGATTTGATAATCTGCAGGGCAGAGACTTTCAGAGGTCCTCTGTGGCAGGTTCCTAGGTTGTTTCCTGTTTTCTTCTTCTTCTGATGTCCATCCTCTTTACCTTTCAGGATGGGGATTGAGGGTTTTAGTCAGGGTCCTCTCTTGATTAGTTTCTTTAGAGGTACAGATTTTAGTACTTTTAGCCTATGTTATATGTCTATATGAGTGAGTATATACCATGTGTGTCTTTCTGCTTCTGGGACAGCTCACTCAGGATTTTAAATGTGTTGGCAGCTAAACATTTACAATTTTGTGTGTGTGTGTGTGTGTGTGCTTATTTTTTGTTTTGTTTTGCTTTTTTAAAAAAAAGTCAGAGTCTCTCTATTAGGTAGTTCTAGTAGTTCTAGAACTTGCCATGTAGACTAGACTGGCCTCAAACTCAGAACTCCTTGCCCCTACCTCCACAGTGCTGGCACTAAAGGCATGAGCTACAGGGTACCGGAAAAGAAGGTATATATATATTCTTTTGTGTTTGGGTGAACTGCTCCAAAAATATCTGTTAGGTCCATCTGTTTTGTAATGTCAGTTAGTTTTAGCATTCCTCTGTTTTGTTTTGTTTTGGATGAACCGTCTATTGGTGAGAGTGGAGTATTGAATTTTCCCACTATCAGTGTGTTAGGGTTAATATGTGATTTAAGGTGTAGTAGCGTTTCTTTTATGAACTTGGGTGTCCTCGTGTTTGTTGCATAGATGTTAAGAAATACAATATCCTCTTGGTGGATCTTTTATCTTTGATGAGTATGTAGCATCATTTCTTATTTTCTGTGATTAGTTTTGTTTTGAAGTCTGTCAGGAGAGGCTAGGTTTCACTACAAGGATTAAAATTACAACGCTGGAAACAAAACTTAGTCTGTCAGCAAAATCTGTTGTGAGCCATGTGTCGTCCTAAAAGTGACAAAGGAGCTGCAAGATGGAGCAGCATTCATCATCACCGTAAGAAGAAAACTATGCTGAGGGACACATAGCTTCCAGCCAAAAGCGGCAACGTGAATTTAGTAGTCACTAAAATAAGCCACTATGAAGTAAGTTTCAGGGTCAAAGCTGTACTAGCCCTAATTTGGGTGCTCAATAGGGTCTCCTGGTTGCTGACTACCCTCCTGCCTATTGTGTAGAGCAGCCGATGGGACATGTCTATCATCTTAGGTGAATCTTTGGACGTTTCTGACCTTGGGTTCTGTTTTCTCACAACTTAGATACAGCACTCGTTTCTTTCCTCTCAAAATGCATCAGTCAAAAGTTTGGTTATTGTGCTAAAAGCTAAGGTAAAGTAAACAAGCAATTACCAAATAACCCGCCTCCCCAGTCCAAACTGAATTTTCCCCAGTACAACTGTACTCTTGGTGTTACTGTTTATAGGAGAATAAATTTAACAATAATAAAAACTCACTGCTCAGAGAACGGATATATTTCAGCTCTGCATTTGAATTCTTATATGTCAAGCAAAAATCAAAATATAGCAACATGTGTTAATCTAAATGAATTCTTACACTGTTAATTTTTTAATTCATAATAACTAAAATTAAATACATGACATGTATAATTACATATACATCTATGTGCGTAAATACACATTTATTATATATTAACAGCATTGTAGTTATTGTTCTAGTGCTGTGAGAAGACACCTGACCAAGGCAACTTATGGAAAGAAGTATTTAACTGAGAGCTTGCTTACAATTTTAGAGGGTCCGACCATGATTACCACAGTGGAAAGTAGACAGAGCTGTCATTGGAGAGCTTTACAGCCTGATCCACAGGCACCAGGCAGAGAGACACACCAAACCTGACATGGGCTTTTGAAACCCCAAAGCACACTCCCAGTGATGCAGCATCTCCAGTGAGACCACACCTACTCAAACAAGGCGAGACCTCCTAATCCCTCCGAAACAATCCACCAACTGGGAACTAAGCAAGCACACATATAAGCCTATGGGGACTATTCTCAAGGAAGCAACCACATTCCGCTCCCTGGCCTGTATAGGCATTTAGCCACATTATAATGCAAAATGCATTCAGTCCAGCTTCAAATGTCCCCATTGTCCTCCAGTCTTAAGACTCTATAAAAGTTCAAAGTCTCTTCTGTGACCCAAGTCAGAAGACTTTAAACCCCAGTTAAACAAACAAACAAACAAACAAACAAACAAACAAAACAGATCATATGCTGGACACAGTGGTGCACACCTGTAATCCCAGCACTCAGGGAGGCAGAGGCAGGTGGATTTCTGTGAGTTCAAGTCTAGCCTAGTCTACAAAATAAGGCCAGGACAGCCAAGGCTACACAGAGAAACCCTGTCTGAAAAACCAAAACCAAAACCAAACAAACAAAAAAAGATTTGTTTAAAGCATTCAATGGCATTTCTAGTTCAAAGTTCCAAAGTCATCCATGTTTATCAAATAAACAGCATGGCCCAGCCTTTCACAGCAACATCCTTCTGTCTTAGTTACTGTATTACAGTGAGAAGACACCATGACCAAGCACCTTCTAAAAGGAAGCTTTGAATTGGAGGCTTGCTTACAGTTTTAGACAGTTAGCCTATGGTCATCATTTTGGGAATCAGACAGGCTTGGTGAATCAGACAGGCTCGGCTTGAGCTTTAAGCCGAGGCTCAACCTTACAGCTCAGCGCCAGTGATGGCGTGCCGGGCGCCAAGGCCAGCTAGTGGAAAGTTACAGACAGCTGCAGCAAGGTTGTGGGTGAGAGATTTATGTTTCCAGAACTTATGAGACATCTGTCGTCAGGCTAGACATTTTGAGATATCTTAGCTGACATTCTTGTAGTATCTCTTTTAGTAAACATTCTTGTGGTATTCTGCATCATTATCATACCATCCTGTTATCTTTTGTAAACTATTTTGCTGACACATTTTCCCTTCCTGCCTTCTCCCTATAAAGTTGTATGAAAAAGTTCAAATAAAGGAGAGCTGGATCAGATTATAGACTTGCTCTCATTCTTTGTGTCTCCCATCCCATCCCATTCTTTTCGCCCCTCCTTAGGAACGGTTGAACTCCCCCTGGATGGGACAATGGCACACCTACTTTCAAGGCCACATTTCCTAATTCTTCCTAAACAGTTCACTAACCAGGAACTAAACATGCAGATATATGAGCATATGGGAGCCATTCTCATTCAAACTACCACAAGCAGTAGTCTACTTCTTTGCTTGGGGATGAGAAGTGGCTTAAGGGAGAATGGGTTTATTTTAGCTTCAACTTCTGGGTTCTAGTATGTACTCACATCACAAATAGAGTTAAAAGCAGAGAGAAATGAAGGCATGGATGTTCGGTGTTCAGCTACTTTTCTCTGCTCCTCTACAAGCAAGGGCCTTCCTATCAACCTGGGGAATGATGCTGCCCTCTTTCAGTCAAGGGCTTCACACATTAATTAATGTGCTTGAGACAATCTCCCACTTCATGTTCAAGGCCAACCTGATCTCGATACTCCCTCACTGAGGGTCTCTTCCCAAGAGATTCTAGGTTGTGTCAAGTTGGCAATCAAAATTAACCATCACGGATGTCATTTTATTGTCATACTGAAAACATAGGAATGTGTGGAACAATGACAGCATGGAATTAAATGAACTACAAACTAAGAGAAACAGTAAGATTTTTCCATGCCTTCTCAGATACCACATCTATTGCCTCTGTTTTCCTCAACTGAGCTAGCTGGCCTTTCATATGGTCCAGATACTGAGACACTATAAAATGACAAAAGATCTGATTTCCTCAGTGGCTGCCAAGGCATAGAAAGGCACAGTTAGAAAGCTGGGTGTAATGAACCTCTTACTGACCTCACTTCTTTCTGGAGCCACAAACATTAATGATGTAGATGCCATTAATGCCTGCAATAGCTACATAATCTGGGTCTTACACAATCAGTTAAAGACCAAATTTCATGATAAAATGTTGAAAAGATCTTTCTGTAGACCCAGGGAACCAACCAGTCTTAAGCCAGGAATAATGCAGCTCTCAGACTCCACCAGAGAAGTTTCTTTGTGCAGAAGATGGTGAACAAAAAAACTCAGAGCTGGTTTTGACAACAAATAACTGTTAATTGCTCAGCCACAAGTGGGACAGCTATAACATATCACCTCCCCCGGGTTCAGGGACCATTGAGGAAGATGGGAAGCAATATCGTAAGTCAGAGGTTAGGGAGGACTGAAGCAAAACTATGTCATCATGGTCTTACTGCTACATTCATGAACTCACAGCAGCTGTGGTTGCCTGCTCAAGAGCAGCACAAGTCAAGCCGGTCGACAACCTAGCACGAAATGAGAAGGGCATCATGAGCCCCAACTAAGGAGCTGGGGATGCCAATGCCTTCTTCGATGAGGAGAGTCAGGTCTCTTTAAAGGCGTGGCACAGAGCGGAGTTGATGGGATGTTGAATATCAACACAAAACAAAACAGAAAGACACAACGTGGGGAAGGTGTAAGGAGGTAGAGGTGGTTTTGAGAGAAGTTAGGAAATACAGTGGGACAAACATGATCAAAGTATTTGGAAGACATTCTCAAAGAATAAAAATAGTTTTAAAATAATTCAATTCGATCTTTTTTTTTTTTTTAAGTAGGTTTTGTGTGAATGAAGCTCTTATTCACATTTTGCATAACTAGAGCAAATCCTCTGGCCTTTTTAAGGGTACTGTTGAAGAAACCAGTTCAAAAAAAAAAAAAAACAAACAAACAAACAAAAAAAAACCCAATAACTATGCAGTTGACACACTCATGAAAAATTCAAAGTTAATTTCTGGGAAAAAAATTGCCAGAAGCAACTTATGTAAATGATGGTAGGTTTTGATCTATTATTAGGCTGTAAAAACACAGAGGGGTGAAAAAAGTAGACAGAATATAGACTAGCAAACATCTGTGTGCAGGGAAGATGTCTCAGGGTTTGGATCGCTGTGATAAAACACCACGGCCAAGGCAATTTGTACAATAAAGAGTTTAGTTTGGCTCATCATTCCGGAGGCTCTGAGTGTAGAATGGCAGAGCTAAGACAGAGCAGCAGGTGGCTGGAACAGCAGCTAACAGCTCACATCTTGACCCACCGTCAGGAAACACAGAGCAGTTAGGAATGGCATGAGGCTTTTGAAACCTCAAGCCCACTCCCAGTGACACTCCTAATCCTTCCCAAACAGTTCCAGCATCTGAGGACCAAGTTTTCAAATATATGGAGCTGTGTGTGTGTGTGTGTGTGTGTGTGTTTTGGGGGGGGCATTCTCCTTCAAATCACTACAGAGAAAGTGTGTATATGACATGAATGGTGTGTGTTTTACAGAAGTTGTAAAAGCATCAAAATATTTGGTGGCAATACAACATCTTTTAAATATAAACAAAGAAAACCATATTTTTGCAGTCTGAGACAGCTATGTTACTTGCCAAACCTTGATTCTTCCGAGTTCAGGACACACTGGCTTGCTCACCTGCTGCCCTCTGGTGGCAAAGAAGATCTGGGAAAGTTTTGAGAACCTTGTTTCTGTCAGGACAAAGCCCGTGCCTCCAAAAGCTTACAGATGTTACTGACACACATTTTGGCTGCTCTAAACCTGCTCCCACCCATGATAGAGTGGGCTCTGCCGACATGCTCAGCCAGGTTTCATCTCACGTACTACCCATCATGATACCTTTCTCATCTCTCCATACCTGGGGAATGGGAATGCAGCCGAGGGACTTGGAGTGTGACACATTGTTGGTATGTAAGATGCCATTTCTTTCCAGATGGTCCGTACTTGACACCTGATGAAGGGCTCCAGGATCATGGAGACCCTTGGGAAGAAGACAAGGATATTATCTGGTCACCGTGAAATGGAAAATGATTAAATCCTGAAAGAATGCACTATCAGCTCCTTTTTGGCAAGGATCTTCTATTTTTCCAGGCTTGCTGCCCGAACATAGAATGAGACTGCCTCTTGCAGGTGTCTGGGTCATATGGAGAGACTCATTTCATGGCAGGGGAATAAGCTGGCTCAGTATCAGAACAGATAGCTGAAGGATGGGGAGGAACTTTTATTTATTGTTTCTTTAATTCTCTTTTGCAACTAGATTCTTGGTTCCTGGAACTTAAACTTTTGCGTGTGGAGAAGAGAACATTCAAAATTACTTCCCAACTCAGAAATGACACTAATCTAAGCAAGAAATTGTGAAAATAATTCGGCGGGTAAAGGCAATTGCTGCCAAGCCTGACTAAGAGTTCAACTCCTGGAACCCACGTGGTGGAAGGTAAGAATCTGTCATCATAGGCTTTGTAGGCAGGGCCTCTCTAAAAGGGCTTCAAGGAAGAGATCAGCTTCAAGAAGTCTGTGGCACAGAAAATGGCTGGGGTTTAGTTTCAATCATTATTTTGCTTTTGTAACTAATTAAAAATTTTTTTTGTTTGTTTGTTTAGTGTAGGGGCAGTATTGTATGTGTCATTTGAGTATCTGACAGAAATGTCCATCTTCCTAATCTCCTCCATGTGTGTGTAAGAGAGAGAGAAAGAGAATATAAACAGGCAAGCAGAAAGGCAGGCCAACAGGCAGAACTCTATACAGTTCAGAATAGCCTGTCTCAGATCCCTGAATGCACCACCATGCCCATCTCTGGATGGCCCTCATTTTCCATGTTTACCTGAGTATTTACTCATTTGGTTGTTGTTTTGAGACAGAGATTCATGTAGTCTAGGCTGGTGTCAAACTCCCTGGATAGTCAGTACTAGCCTTGAACTCCCAGTCCTCAAGCCTCTATTTCTTGAGTGCTGGGACTGTAGGTGTATGCCACCACATGTAAAAAACAATGTTTTCATTTTTGTGTTTGAGACTTACTAGTAGAACAGGCTGGCCTTGAACTCACAGCGATTGGCCTGCCGCTGTCTCCAGAGTGCTGGGATTAAACCCACACACCACCACACCAGATTTATGTGATTTTTATTATTATCTTAAGACATAAATTATCTGAGAGAGAACTGACATCCTTCTATGCAACAAGGATGTTAGTTTAAGGCCACAAGTTAAATTCTCTAGGATTATTTTTAACATTTCCTTCACGCAAAATTTAAAATTTTTGTGTGGTTTGTTTCTAAGAATCTGATCTTTTTCGTTACTACAGTAAAATGATATTTTCTCTTCTATAAATAGATGCACATGAAGGATATTGGTTTTTTTGTATGCTAATTTAATATCCTATTAGCGTTCTGTATCAAACGATTTTATAGTACTGTAATAAAATACCCAAGATACGTTACTTACAAAGAGGAAAAAGCTGCCCTAGTTAAGGTTTTGAAGGTTAAGTTTAGGGAGGTACAGCGTCATGGTTTTTGGACACTGGCGATGGTGGCATATCATGATGGGAATGTGTGTTTCGGTGAGTGCTCACATCAGTGCCATGGAGGTGGTGGCATGAAGGAGACACAGAGACCTATACTGAGGGTCACAGTTTCCTCTGAGTCATATCCACAGTGATCTGAGGCTCTCTGATCCTCACTTCTGAAAGGTCTACAACATTTCCTAGTACCTCCATCTGGATCTAAATCTTTATATATGGACACCTGACAGACATTCATCCAAACTATACCATTTTTTTAACTTTAAAAATAGTGTTTATATGCATCATTATTCATTCTGTTTGTTTTAGCATCCATTTTATCTAGTTAATGAAGGATTTTTTTCCTTTGAAAATGGCATCTATTTTATGTATCTGATGATTTTGTCTGTGTGTGTATGTCTGTGTAGCACCTGCCTGCCTAGTACACCTGGAGGCCAGAATGGGGCATGAGGTCCCCTGGCACTGGCATTATCAATGGTTGTGACTTACTATGAGAATGGCGGGAGTTGAACCTGGGTCTTCTGCAAGATCATCTCTCTAGCCCCTCTACCTGAACATTTTTCTCTATAGCCCAGGCTGGGCATAAATACCAGCCTTCTTGCTTCTACCTTCCCGGCTTCTTTTCTGGAAGCTCCTTTTTTTTTTTTTTTTTTCTTCCAAAGTTACTTCAATATTTTTATTACCACTTTCCCTTGCTTCTATTTTATTAAATTTTTGTTTCAGTTTATGTGCTCATTAATCTTACTATGCAGTCTTTGCAGATTTATCACTATTGTCTACTTGTTTTATTTCTTCTGGCTTCCTCTCAGCTTTCTTTTCTCCATTTGACAGCTGAACTCAGCCTTGAGCACGCTAGACTAGCATGCTACCCTTGGGCTGCAGGCCCAGCCCCCTGCTGGCTATTGTTCGTGATCTTTTGTCTCCTTATACGGTATCTGATTCTTTTAGACCACGTAGTCATATACTTTACATTTCTGATGTCTTTGAGGCCTGTGTTTAAAGTAAGTTCCTCCAGAAAGGCCAAGTTTACTTCTGCTAGGTGTTGAGGGTCACCATCAGGCAGAGACCAGTTTAACATAACTCTTTATGAATATGCGTTTGAGTGCATCATATATGGTCTGGTAGGCATGCATATGTGTGCACAGAAATGTGGAGGCTACAGACAACCATCAGGAGCCTTCTTTATTTCTCTTTACCTTGTTTTTAATTTTTAAAAATGATTTATTCACTTTACATCTCAATTGTAGCCCCCTTCCTGGTCTCCTCCTGGTCCCACCCTCCCTCTCTCTTCTCCCCTATCCCCCTCCCCTAGTCCACAGGAGGGGGATCCCTCCTCTCCTACCATCTGACCCCAGCCTATCAAGTTTCATTAGGACTGCCTGCATCCTCTTCCTCTGTGGCCTGGCAAGGCCACCCTACCAGGAGGAAGTGATCAATGAGCTGGCAATAGAGTCCATGTCAGAGGCAGCCCCTGGTCCCCTTACTAGGGAACCCACATGGAGAGACTGAGCTGTCTATGGGTTACATCTGAACAGGGGGGTCAGGTCCTCTCCTTTCATGGTCCTTGGTTGGTACATCAGTCTCTGCAGGACACCCTGGGTCCAGATTTGTTGGCTTTGTTAGTCTCCTTGTGGAGCTCCTGTCCCCTCCATATCTTTTATTCTCCCTACTCTTCTGTAAGACCCCCTGCACTCTGCCCAAAATTTAGCTCTTTACCTTATTTTTTTGAGATAGTATTTCTTTATTGAATTCAAATCAGTAAACCTCAGGGATTCTCCTGTCTTCACTTCTTTAGTATTAGGACTCCAGACACACATATGGGCCTCTACCAATATTTTTGTGTTTGTTTTTGTTTTAAGACAGAGTTCTTTGTGTAGCTGTCCACTCTGTAGACCAGACTGACCTTGAACTCACAGAGATCCTCCTGCCTCTGCCTCCATTCAGCTGGGATTAAAGATGTGTGCTGTGGCCAACTTTTTTCATGTTGGCTCTAAAGATTATACTCTGGTCCTCATGCTTGTATGTTATTGACTGATCCATTACCCCAAGCTCTTAAGGTTATAAATCTACCAGGAAAAAGATCTCTCAGCACTCATTTTCCCTCTTTATTGTGTGTTCAGAATGGCCTTATCAGGCCCTGGTGGGTGGAGCCTCACAGGTGGCCAGCTCTCAGTGGAGGTCTCCTAAATTCATTGGGTGGGGTCCTTAGCCTTGAACTTGAAAGGCTGTCAAACAAAGGCCAATTTCCAGGGTATGTTGAGATCTTTCACTTAAATCTATTTACAGGTTTTGGGTTGTTTTTGTGGAATAGTTGTAAGGAATACTCAGGCTAGCCTACTGTGGTTACATCAAAGTCTAATACATATTAATGCTTGGCATGGTAGCACAAACCAAGGACAAGGAGATCTGAAGACCAGACTTTTTATCTCAGTTCATGTGCTCATTAATCTTACTGTGCAGTCTTTGCAGGTTTAACACTATTGTCTGCTTCTTTTATTTCTGCTGGCTTTCTCTCATCTTTCTTTTTTTCCATATGGAGGTTGAACTCAAGCCTTGAGCTCACCAGGACAAGGAAGTCTGAAGATCAGGAATTCAAGGTGAGCCTCAGCTATATAGTCAGTTCAACAAGGCCAGCCTGGACTAAACAAGAATCTGTTTTCCTTTCATTCCCATTCCTCATTTTTCCTTCCCTCTCTACCTCTTCCCTCCCTTCTTTCTTTCCCATGTTTTTCTTTCATTTTTTGATATTAAATCCAGAACCTTGTGCATGCTAGGCAAGCATACTGCCCCCATATCCTCAGCCTCTGAGAACCTGTTTCAAAAAGTAAAACAGAACAGCAAAATTAATTTGTTAAAATATATTTTAAATTAGAAAAAAAAATATAAAGTATGTTATATATTTGAAACTGTCATAATGAAAGTTATCATACTGTACAATTGATGTATGCTCAATTTAAATAATGGTATAGACATCTATTTATAAATAGATAATGATACCTTAATAGTCACCAGTGATAAAAAGTCATAAAATTGTTGAAGTGTGAGCTCATCATTATAAAATATTTTGAGCTCCTTATATGTAGAGGAAATTACTTTATGTAAGACTACTAGTGTCTGCCTAAGGGGTTGAATTCCATGTGATTCTTTTATTTCTCGTTTTATAATTTTCCATACTAAACATATTATTGGGTAAAATATTAAAATCTATTGAGATGTATATTAGAAACAAAACATTTTAATACTTAAGAGAAATGGTGATTCTCAATAGCATTTTTTTCTTAATAATTTACCAGCTTTAACATAAAACCCACTTTTGGGGGCTGGAGAGATGGCTCATAGGTTAAGAGCACTGGCTGCTCTTCCTAAAATGTCCTTAGTTTAATTCTCAGCAACAACATGGTGGCTCACAACTGTATAAATAATAAAACTTAAAAAAAAAAGGATTTAAAAACACACTTTTTTGTGCATTTAAAACCCCATTAGTTTGCTTTGGTGTTTGGGAAAACTCATATGGGTGGAGACTTAGTATTCTATAGAGCTACTTGATTTCTGGAAATGAAAAGCTTTCTCTGGTAAAGAGGCTGTGAATGTAAGGAAAGGCTGTGGCTCTCCTGGGATCCTTCCAGAATCTTGGGGATAGTCTGAGGAGTTGAAATGGCTTAGATGGTGTCTTGCCTGGAGGCAGGAAATAGAATTGATAACATCCCTAATACTTTGCAGAGGATGATCCTATTACTGTGCCAGTGTGTCCTCTGGCTGAAATACCAGGCTCTCAGTCACTATTTCCTTTTCTTTTTTTCAAGACAGGATTTTTCTGTATAGCCCTGGCTGTCCTAGACTCACTTTATAAACTAGGCTGGCCTCAAACTCACAGTTCTGCCAGTCTCTGCCTCCCTGAGTGCTGGATTACAGGCACACATCACTGCGTCCGGCTTTCATTACTTCCTTATAAGAAATTTAATTCCAGATGAAAAATAATTTTACAGCTTTTTAAGAATTTGTCTTGTCGATGGGTTTTTTGAGACTCAATAAGGGAGTTTAAATTTATTGTGAAAATGTAGATTTGAGGGTGTAACAGACCCTTTCCTGGGTAGATTGTAGGAACAGGGGTGGGGAACAATTTAGCCAGATTAACTGTGTGTAGAGGTAGCTGCTGTTGGACAACGAAGTTTGGGAAAACAGAATACATCATCAATTTGTATTTGAAAAATAAAAAGGAAAGAATGTGTAAGGTCATCCAAGCCAATCTTTTTTTTTTTTTGAGATAACCTGCAGTGGTGATGACTGGCAGCCATTTTAATTGTGCAGTTCAGTCTTGTAAACACACAAACCATATTCCTTCAGATTTAGGCTTGCTAAAATCCCCACGTGTGGCAACAGAATGATTTACTGGAAGTTCCTGCTGCATTGCTAATGATTCTTAGTTGAACCCAGTAGCTAAGTGGCTCTGCTTCAGGTGCCCCCCTTCAGTCACTGACTTGAACTCTCTTGGTTAAAAATGCATTTTTTGATCCATGCAGAAAGATTTTCCAATCTTGTTCAATTCCATCATCACACGCTGCCATAAATTATTTCATTATCTCACGTGCTGACTGATCAGACTTGGCAAGGTTGTTTCCTGGGAGGTTTGTAGGCATTTCTTCCTTAGTTTAGGGCTGGGTCCCTGGACAAGCTGCTTCAAGGGAAGGAATGTATCCACCCCTTGAAGGACCTGGGTCTGCCTCTAAATTCTAAGTGAAATGTTTGTTTTCCTTGCAGAACCAATCAGATTCTAGAGAGTTGACCACCTAATTGTTGAGGCCTTACTTTCTGGGAATCTACCATATGGTCACAAAGTAACATTTTCTCCTTTAAATTATATTTAATTTTTAAGATGAGGTCTCATCATGTTATTCAGGATGGTCTCAGATTTGTGATCCTCTACACCCCTGCCTCTCACATCACTGGGATACAGGAATTCATCACCACACCCAATTTAGTTTGTTTGTGCTTCCATTTTTTTTTCCTGCCCCCAAGTGGAGAATACTCTGTGCTCTTCCTATAGGCACATGTTTATGGGGAGGATCATTTGTGACTGCTTATTTCCTAAAGCACATAAGATATCACATGAAAATACTCTCATTATTGCTCTGAGAAGTAAGGTTTCCACAAGGGAGCACATGAGAATATCTGATCTGCAAGTTTGAGAGGGTTTCCTGAGAGCTGACCATGTTGTTCTGCTGAGCGCTCACCTTCTTACACAAAGTCCCAAGACCTCTCTCTACTATGTGCTGCTAGCTATAAAACTGGAGGTGAGCAGAGCCAGCTACTGCTCTGACCTTTTCTCTTGACTCCTTCCAGGACCATACGGGTTGCTCACGTGTACTCTTATGGTGCAACCCAGCCCTTGGTACTGCTTCCTCATTTCAAAGAGGTGCATCTCTGTGGTTTTCTTTGCTTGGCCAGGTTCCCTGCCCCCTGCTATGTGCTTCTCCAAACCATCCCAGACAACTGTGATCTGTCTGTGTGATCCCTGGATTTACTCATCATTCAAGCTAAACATACAAAGAAGCCTGATACCCAATGACAACCACACGGGGCACAACTGTCTAAATTTATTCAGATTAACATGGCAAAGACTTTGTGAGGCTTTATGCCAGAGCTGATGTGGCCACATCTGTGTCCTTGAAGGAGGCTTATAATGGAGGGCTTATAGAAAATGACAAAGCAAGCTGATCTCCTCATCCAACTGAAACTCTCTCTTGGTTCCTGTTAAAATAAAGGGAAGCTGGCAAGCTTTTGTAAGGCCCTACTATGAGCAATGCATTGAGTCGCTATTGACCTCTGTTGACACACTTCATGACAGTATCTGTCTTCTACCTTTAAAAAATGACAAATCTAATATTCAGGGGAAAAAAAACTTGGGGAGCAAAGGGTTCATTTTGGCTTACATGTCCTTATCAATCATTGATCAAGAAAATGTCCTTTATGCTTGCCTATAGGCCAATCCGGTGGGGACATTTTCTCAATTGAGGTTCCCTCTTCCAAAATGATTCTAGCTTGTGCCAAATTGACAAAAAAAAAAAAAAAATCAACACATGTATGTTATTTAGAAATCTAGAGATTTGAAAATGTCAGGTGAAATGGAGGAGTAAAAGATATCATTTCAGTAGAACAAGATAGCACCATTTACACTTTACACATTTTCAGCATTACTGACTTTAAGGAGACAGACTGGCCAGACTGACCTCAAACTTGCTGTATAGCCAAGAATAACTTTGAACCTATATTCCTGTCTCTGTCTCACAAGGGCTTGGATTACACATGTGTTCCAGCTTGCCCAAGCTATTTGATGCTGGGGATTCGGCCCAGGTCTTTGCGCATGCTAAGTAAGCACTCTACCAACTGAACAACTTCTCCAATAATCCTGAATTATTTTAGTAAAATAATGACTAAATAGACAAAAATAAGCCAAATGAGCATGGCTCTTAGAGCATGGTTACAATTAAAGGCTCTGAGTGAGGAATCTTCTTATGATAATATTATGATTGCAGAGAGTCTTGGCTTCTTGTTATATGACAATGGCCTTGCAATATTTGCTACTTTGGGGGGAGGATTTGAACAGGGTAGCTAATTCACTGGAAAGTGAAGGGGGGTTGGCCCATGCATAATTGCAGGCCTGCTCTAGCACAATTGTGCTATGAATAGAACCTTTTATGTAACGTGCACGCCCTGACAGCATGCTGTCACACATGAAAAGCTTGGCTGCTATTAATGTCATGACTTTGATCTGAGCTATAGAGTTGAAAAGATGTTCGCTTGTTCAAGGGTATGAATGGTGATTGTAAGAAGAGGACTATAGTGCCACAGAATGAGTCAGCATCAGTTGAACCTCTGGAGAGATTTGAATCTTGCAGAGTTAATGTACTAAAGTGGGATAATGACCTGAAATTTGAATGCCTTGGGTAAAGCAAAACCTTGTAAAAACATGGAAGGTATCACACATATTATTTGGAAGGCGTCAGCCCATCACAATAATAAAAGCTCAGACCCAGGAGTTAAAACAGTTAAAGTCTAGTGTTGACTTTCTGATGACTCCGGGTGAACCTGGGCAAGTTTTTTTTATATCCCTGTGTTCCTCAGGATTGCTCAGCTGAAAGCAGCCTTGTTTGGAGTTCTCCCATTAGCAGGAAGAGAAATCAAATCTGGCGTAGAGAGGGCTGCTCACAGCAGAGACAGGAAGGAACAAGTGTTCGGGAGAACTGGGTAAGGCTGCTATTCAAGACAGTGAACAACCAGTATCACAGGGGCAATTTAAATCAGAACAGAGGCCTGAAGCTCAGCAAGGTGAGGGGGCATCTTAAGCCCCCACCTCAGTTGCTGGGTCAAAGGGAGGTCATGATCATGGTCCCAGAAAGATGGCGAAGAAGCCCTTCAGGGCTGCGGAGCGGAAGTTAGACAGCAACCACATGGGAACATTTTACTATCTTAATGTGCACTAAGTTGCATTGCTGAACTCCTTTGGATGTTGGAGGAACATCGCGTGCAGCAATATTGTTTCTTCTAGCTTTAGAGTGAGTATGCAATGAGATTTAAAAAAAAAATGAGCAAACAGCTAATATTCACCAGCAGACGAACCTATAGAAAATGTGAAATATTTTTCACATTATATGAATTTCACATTTCATATACACAGTGAAATGAAACAATGACATTCCCAGGAAAACAGATATATCTGAAATTAAAGAGATGAAGGAGAGTTGATTAGAATAAAAAAGTAACATTTTGTTTGGGCTATTAAATGAATACAAACCATAGCGTGTGTGCGCGTGCGTGCGTGCGCGCGCCCGTAGGCCACAGCTTGAGGTCAGGTGTCTTCCTCAATCAATTCTCCACCTTATGTTTTGAGACTGAGTCTCTTACTGAACCTGAATCTCGACATTAAGGCTAGAGTGGTTGGCCAGAGAGGCCCAGGGGTCCGCCTGTCAAAGCCCGCTTAACTACTGGGGTTGTAGGTCTGAGCCAACAGCTTTGCCTGGTTTTATGTGGGTTCTGGGAATCCAAATGATCAGCAGGCACCCAATAGACGGAATCCTCCGACTAGCTCTTTATGTTGAAAGTCTAATTAAACAACTGTTGTGCATACTTAGAGATGTATTTCTTGTTTTATGCTCATCAGAGAGTCTTTCATCCTCCATGTTTCATAATTAAATAATACATTATTCCTCCCGTATCTTCCCTCCAACCCTGTGCCAACTGGTAACTACCTCCCCCAGGGGAGTTAGAAGGAGATTTACAGCGGTCACAGGAACCCTGGTGCATTATTAAAATGGGATCCTAATAGACATTTGAGGAGTAAGGCATTGGAAAGAATAGATAACCAAGGAACAACACTTCTTAATTTCAGGCTGTTTGTCAGACAGGCCTGTTTCCAGGTTCCCAAGAAGACGTCAGGTGGCGCTCTCACCCCGGCAGTCCCGCGTGCTGGGCTTGGCGCCGCCGGTCTGCAGAAAGGGAAGGCTGCTGGGGGACCCCGGAGAATTGCGTTCAATGAAGCGCAGAAGCAACTTCGCGCCACAGCAGCAGCCTCGCTCTCGGCGGAGTTGAAGCCAGTTCTGATACCAGTCTGGGATCAGGCTGTAGTCGCCGTTTTCACTCCAAGGTGAAACTCAGAAACTGAGCAGAGAGGTCAACAGAACGAACGGCAGCTTGGAAGTTTGGAAGGTCTAGGAAACCACTTAGACATTGGAGCATCCCCGCCTGTGCTCCCAGAAGGGCATTTTGGAGGCCGGTTCGAGAACCTAATGAGATTGTCTCTTACTCTTCTCTAAAGCTTGCTCTTGGAAGTGATGAAGTCACACTCGTTTTGATCTTTTTCTCTTCTAGTGTGAAGTTGGACATCTGGGCTTTTGACACAAGAGCAGGAAGCTGACTTTTAAAAGAGCGCCCAGGGGGGCGAGAACTCAGGCCCAGGTCCCCAACGACCCAGAACTCTGGAGCGCGTCTTGTTCTCCTCCTAGGGCAGGACTTCTTCTCAAAGGGTGTGGCCTACACGGACTAGGCCCCTAGGATTCTGGGAGAGGATGGCTCTCTGGGATCAGCTCAAACCTACTGACCATAATCTCTGAGTTTGGGGAAAGGAAATCCGCAGGTCCGATCGCACAAAACTGTCCATATTTTGCTTTCACGACCAAGAAAAGCCTTCAGTGAGGTGTTCTTCCAGTTGATTCCCCTGAACATAAAATTCTTCCCGTGGCGACCTTGCTGTGCTGGTCGGTAGGACTTGATTAGCAAGGGCAAGTAGGTCTCCCTCTCCCGTAGGAAGGCAAGACTAATCTTTCGGGATGGAGCCTGGAATGAAACCAGGAGTGCGGGAGATCTCCCAAAGTGACCCGGGGCACTGGTTAATTAAGATCTGGAGGCACAGGCCACTGATTAGCAGGGACCAGGCTGGTGGCCATATGCGCTCTGCACCAGGCTGCCACGCGCACCTGGGTCGGCTGCCAGGGCTTGTGGGGGGAACTTGGGAGGCGTGGGGCTGGCTCCTCGGCAACTGGAGTGGGGCGGGGATGCTGGAGAGGAGGAGGGAAAGTGGGGGTCTGTCTCCCCACCTCCCGCCCCCCGCCGCCACCTTTGGCTTTATAATCGGCTCGCGCAGCTTTTGCTTTCCTCTTATCTGATCCTGGGTGGGAGGCGAGGGGGAGCTCTGTAGGGGAGGAGGCGTCGGGAGAGGGACAGGGAGAGGACACAGTGAGCGGCAGGAAAGAGAAGCTAATTAAGAAAGGGTGCTCTGAGGGAAGCGAGCCAGGGCAGTGGTCCTCTAAGAACCAACTGGCGGCGAACCTTCTCTAGGCGCCAAGAAGTCCCCAACCTGGGCTGAGATCGTTGCCCTGCACAGGTCAGTTCGTCTTTCTCTCCTGTTCTTCCGCTAGGCTTTGTATAGTTTATAGGTGAAGACAGAACCTCAGAGAGAGTGAGCCACCTGCAGAGGAATGCGGTTTCCAGGAATGTCCACTGCACGTGTGCCCGCGGGATGGCCGGAGGACCTTAGGGGTGAGATCGTGCACCAGATAGATGCCTCTCTGGGGACCATAGGGCAGAGGGAGAGAGAGAGATAGATAGATAGAGAGAGAGAGAGAGAGAGAGAGAGAGAGAGAGAGAGAGAGACTGCAGGCGCTGAGTGACAGACTGGTGTGCTGACAGCGAAGGAGCCCTCCGTTTCTCTCTGGGGATTTCCACCACGGTGTCTGTGTGAGGTGGACGCGCGCGGGGGTTGGGGAGATGGGCAGGAACTAGGTGCATTGTGCTTGTTCCACAGTGGTGCCTCCAGCACGTTCATTTGGTAGAGGCTTAGGGATCTGTTTGGAAGCAATGTGTATGCACAGAGCACAACATTGATTCTGTTTGGCGGTGGACTGGGAGACCAGCCCACGGAGCCAACTCACCCAGGCAATCATTGCAGGGCTGCGCATTCTGGCAGCTGTGGGCCAGGCTCTTCTCGGAAAGGGGAGCAGCCACGCAACGCTCACAGACAGGAGAGTGCTGCATGGCTCCGGGTTGCTGCTTTGAGAAGAACTACCAGGCTAAGATGTTGCAAGAACTATCTTTACTTAAATTTCTTCCTTTTGTTTTGCGAACTCCTTCCTGCCTTAAGCCTCCTTGCATTCAGCTTCTGGGCACCCGAGACATTTGCAGAAGTTGGGCTTTATCATACAGTGTGCACGGGCAGGAGCTAGGGCAGCTTAGGTCTCCATCAAGAGAAACCTTCCTGTGACTCATTAGAGTAGCCTTGGTTCCCCGGGGCTCTGGTTTGGAGTTATTATGCAGACTTGGTGCTGAGCTCTTGGGTGCTGGGTAGGAACCCGGAGAGCTAGGTCCAGGATACAAGGCACACAGTTAGAGTGTATAACTCAAAGCCTTTTAGTATATTTAGAATGTGCAGTCAACATCACAAATTAAGAATTATTTTAGGTGCCTGGAGACGTGGCTCAGTGGTTAAAAGCACCCACTTGTCCTCTAGAGAGGGTCTGAGTTTGGCTCTCAGCAGGCACATCTGACAGTTCACAAGAACCTGCAAACCTGAACTCCAGCTCCAGGGGATCTGACAGCCTCTTCTGGTCTCCATGGACACCTGTACACACACACACACATAAACACACACACACATAAACACACACACACATAAACACACACACACACACACACTACACACATTTTTTTTTTTTAAATTCTGGAAAGAAACAATGTTTTTAGTATTTCCAAAAGAAAACCTACATCTATGGACAGTAACTTCTCAATTCTTTCTGGTCCATCACCCAGTCTCCATGGATTTCGTATAAATGAACTATACTTTATATGGCCCTTTCTGATTGAGCTTTTCACCTACTAAGATATCTTTAGGTCTTATCCAGGTACATAGGGTATCTTTTTAATCTTTTAATAAACACTGGGCACTCCCCCTTCTGCCTGAGGAGCCCTGAACCAGGGCAATCCTGAACCTCCTTTGCAGCCCTGACCTCCAACAGGTCCCTTGGAAAGGACAGGAGCCACCCTCGTGAGGCCTCTTCATAATTAATTCTCTGGGCAGGATTCCTTGGAACCTGTCAGTGTTCCTGGAGTAGTTTTGGATGGCTCCCAGGCTTCAGGATGGATGGGAGGAGCTCCTTGGCCCTGATCCTGGTGCTCTAACAGTCCAGCTGAAGATTTCAGAGCACTCTCTAGCTTTCCATGCTTTTCAGAACCATCCAGGGCTGGCCTCCAGGATAGGCTGGGCAAACTGGAATGACTAAAGTGCAAGTCCGGGAAGCCACCACAGGGCACATTCCCTTTAGATCCTACTTCCCACTGTCACCTACTAAAATGCAACTATTTCCCCCCCCCCCTTTTCTTTTCTTTTGGCCTGGTTGTAGTTGACATCCTCTGCAGAGATGTGACTTCAGCTTCACAGTCACTTTCAATAAAATTCAGCCAAATGACCGCTGTTTTCCTGGCCCACAGAGTATAATTGACAGTATCTTTAAGTCTTCTTGAATTGCTGGGGCTGTGCTGTTTGAGCACCACTGAGCTGACACATTATCTGGGATTGTAGCACTAGTACAGGAGATACTAGGTCATTGCTTGGAAGGAGAGACTGGCATGGGGGGACAGGAAGCAAGTTTAAAGGGAAGCAACTAAACTTTACTTTTGTCTCAGGAAATATGCCACTCTTATTGGTGTGAAGGAAGCAATCATGCTCTTTTACTCCTTGTAAGTAAATGAAGAGTCAGAGGCAGGGGTCCAGTTACTCTTCTATATATTAAATTTTGCCTTTAGGCTGTTTCCTCTTCTCATGGGAATAATGATCTCTCTCTCCAGTGTGTATGTGTGTGTGTGTGCTAGAAGCTGTATTACTCAGCTTTCTGTCACTAAAATAAAATGCTTGAAATCATTATAATGCGAAAAGATGTGCTTGGCTCACAGTTGGGAGGTCTTGTCCATGATGAGTTGGCTCTGGTGCTCTGGGCCTGTGGCAGGACAGTATATCACGTTGAAGCACATAGTGGAGCAAAATCATTTACATTGTGAATGAGGGAGGGAAAGGAGAGGAGGGGAAAGGAGGCTCCCTGGGGAAGTCTTTCTGTAGACCCCTCATATTTTCAACCACCTCCCAGAGGGTCAGGCCTTTAGTATATTGGTCTTTTGGGTGACATTTATAACCCAAACTGTAGCAGAAGTATTGGCACATTCCAGGTATTTATTCTTTTCCCTGTAGAAAACACACCATCTTTCAGTTACCTTGGGACCTAAATACTATTTCCTTTCTAGGAATAAAGCCACTGAGCTCTAGGGGAATATAGCACCTCCCCTGGGGTCAGAAACCTAGTAAGTGACAGGGAGATGATTAAGAAAAGGCTGGTGGATCTCAACCCATTACTCTGGATACTTCCTCTGCTTGGGGTGTGTGTGTGCAGCAGTGTGTGTGTGTGTGTGGAACTGGAGTGGATGCTGTAAGCCGAGCCCTTGTGCTCTGGTAGCTGAAGGAGAGGGAGGATGGATCCAGGGACTGCTGAGGACCAGGCTGACTTCAGAATCTGGTTGACAAGTGTTTTTTGTTTTTTTTTTTTTTTTTGTTTTTTTTTTCTTCCTCCTGCTTCTTTTCCTTCCTTTTTCCTCTCAGAAAGTTCTATAGTTTTCGTTTTCAGCTATATTATTTTGTGGGAATTGTGTCTAGAAAGGAACATCTGTGGGGCGTCATGAGAGCCAAAAGTCCAAATTGAGAGCTTAGAGACCCACATTCCGCCAAGGTTGCGCTCCCACAATCTCTCCTTTCTTTCCCTCCTGTCTCTCTTTTTGAAAATGTGTTGTGTATGTAAGGGTGTGTGGGTGTACATATGCCGTGTACCCATGTGAAGGTCAGCGGACCACTATCTGGAGTTCTCTATTTTCACTGTGGGTTTGATCTCTTGTCATCAGGCTTTTACCAAACAGCAATCTTGGTTTTCCTCTTCTACCACCTTTGTGTGTGTGTGTGTGTGTTTAGCTTTTCTAAAAGCTAACTTATTCATTTCACATCCTGATCATAGCCTCCCTCGTTTTCCCCCTTCTTCCCTGCTATACCAGTTCCCTCATCCTCAGAAAGGGGGATCCCTTCTCCCTTACCAACTGACCCCAGACTATCAAGTTTCTTCAGTACTGTTGCATTCTCTTCCTCTGTGGCCTGGCAAGGATGCCTCGCCCTAGGGAAGTGATAGAAGAGCAGGCAACTGAGTTCATGTCAGAGACAGCCCCTGCTCCTCTGACTAGAAGACCTACATGGAGACTGAGCTACTTATTGGCTACATCTGAGCAGGGAACCTGGGTCCTCTTCATTCATGACCCTTGATTGGTGCATCAGTTTATGCAGGCCTCCCAGATTTGTTGGCTCTCAAGGTCTTCTTGTGGAGCTCCTGTCCCCTCCGAGAGCTTCTATTTCCCAACTCTTCCACAAGACTCCCTTTGGTTTGCCCAAAGTTTGCCTGTGAGTCTCAGCATCTATGTACCTGAGATGGCCCTGCCTTTGTAGCTATTACTACGCTCAAACTCACAGCAGCCCTCTTGTCTCAGCCTCATGGGCTGGGATTGCAGGCATGAGCCACCATACCTGGTTCTAAATCAGTTGTCATGTTGTATTTTTCTGTTAGTGCCCTTTGAGATTTCCCTGGCAGATGTCCTTAACTTTAAATGTTTAGGGAGTTGTAAAGGACTCCTTCAACCCAGAATTTACATGAGTTGCTTGTGAACATTATTCTAGAGGGAGGCCGGCCTCTTCTAAATCCATTGGTTTGACTTGGGACATGTCTATGTGGGCAGTCAGGAGACCCTTTATTAAAGATGTGCTCCTGGATGCCTTTCTATCTTTGCTTTTGTGGAAAGGAGCACACTGAATTGAGGTTTTTTTTAAATGAATTTGATTGTCTGTCTTCCTCTCCAGCCCAGTACCTTGCCATGTATTGGTCCTGTGCTAAATATTCAAAATACAGTATTGCATAATGCACTTCTGAAAGTAGAAATGCTATTGACAACTACAGTTCAGTGATAAGCACATAGCATGGGAAATAAAGGCTAGCATTGTAGGCCCCAGGAGAAAGCCATCTGGCTCTCAGTGGGCCAAGGAGCCTTTTAGAATGGAAATGTTCAAGGTCAGAAGTGAAGCTAGCCCTCTGCTGAGGATAGATATCAGTTTTGATTACGATAAGCTCCATTTCTTTGGTGGAGGAGTTCTGTCAGTCCTTAAGCAGGATGAAAGGGGAGACAAAAGCCAGATGATGGAACATTCTTGTGTCAAGTAGCTGTCACTAATTTGCTGTGTTACTAGAATGGCTCTGGCTTCTATCTCAAAATTTACACATCTAGTTTGAGTGTTTAGACAGCTATATGTGTGTGTGTTTGTGTGTGTGTGTGTGTGTGTGTGTGCATGTGTGGGAGTATGTGTGTACACATTTGTATGAATGAGTATATGCTCAGGAATGAATGAGCTTAGAGATCAGAGGTCAACCTTGGATATCATTCCTCAGGAGTCACCTACCTTTATTTTTGTTTATGATGAGGTCTCTCATTGCCTTGAACTCACCAATTACACTAGTTTGGCTGGCCCGTGAGTTCCTCCGGTCTCTGCCTCTCCAGCACTGAGACTAAAACCCTTGTGCCATGTTTGGCTTTTTTATGTGGGTTCTGGAGGCTGGAACTCAGACCCTTATGCTTGTGTGGCCAGCACTTTACCTATGTAGCTATTTCATCATTCTGAGGCTGATTGATACAATGAGCGGCTATTGTACAATGGAGTAGCTAGCCACAGGACTGTTGCTAACCTCGTAGGATAAATTAGTGAAAAGTGGCACCTCTGGGCAGCCACATGCTATTGGAGAAGAAAACAGATGGACCATCTGGCCCTGAGGCTCACATCTGGTAAGTGCTTGCTATTTTCAAGTGCTATTTACCTGAAACCAATGATAAGTCATGCTACATACTCACTTTTGAGCTGGACATTCATTAACCCTGATCGCTCATTGATACTTAATCAATATTTATTTACTGCTTAGTATACATATTGAGTTGGTTAAGTTATGGGTTAAAATGTCATCCATAGGTCTTCCAGTGCCAATATCTAGAAAGGGGAAAGAATTTATAAGGCTGCCAATCTAGCTGGGAGTGTACCTTAGGGGCCTGGTTGATACTGCCACCCATAAAACTGTTTTCAGCCCCAGATGAGATTTTTTTTTTTTCATGGAAAAACTTCCCTCACAAAGAAAGAAGGAGAATCCTTTGACATTTTGGAATCTGCATTGTGATGGTTAGCTTTAATAGTCAATTCAACACAACCTAGAATCAGAGGGACTTACTGAGGGATTCCGAAATCAGGTTGGCCTGTGGGCATGTAAGGATTTGTATTTTCTTCATGTGTATGTGTGTATAGCATGCCTGTTTTTATTCGTGTGTGTGTGTGTGTGTGTGTGTGTGTGTGTGTGTGATCATTTGCCTGTGTGTAAGCCTGAGGTTGACTTTAGGCATTTTGCTTGATCACTCTCTACCTTGCACATTGAAGTAGGACCTCTCACTTGAACAAAGACCTTGCTGACTTGGCTGCTCAAGCTATTCAGCTTATTTTGGAGTTCCACTGTCTTTCCTTCTCCGCAAGATAGGATTAAAGGCCAATTTTATACTCTCTTAGGTCTTATGCGATTACTGGAACTTTGGTTCTTACACTTGTCAACTGCTTTTCCCAGCAAGCCATCTCCTCAGCTTGGGGTCCCTGTCTTAAACAGACAAACAAACAAACAAACAACAATAACAAAACAAAAAACAACAAACAAGTAAACAACAAAGGAGCTGTGACAAAAACCAGAAAACCAAGAACAGAAAATACTGGAAAGCAGTGTTGAGGAGGACATTTTAAATACAATTTTATCACACCCCCCTAGTTGGAAACATTTCTTACCAGTAAACCTCGCCCACATTGTGGCCCTAATCTTCTGACAGAGGGAAGTAAGCTATTCTCAATCTTGGACTTTAAACACTCATCAGTTCAAACCTTCTGTTTTTAGAAGGGGCACCAAAGAATCCAGCTTTATCTTCTGCATGAAAGCTCTTTAAATATGATAAAGACATCTGTTACATGCCTCTTATTCTTAGTTCTCTGGGCCTAGAACATACTCAGATATCTCCATCCTTCAACGAGTCTTTGCACAGACTTGCCCATGACAACTCAAAGCCTCTTTTTCTTAGGAAACCTGTGAATGGCTCTCCGGTGAGGTAGCCTACATCACCAGAAAGCTGATTGCTTTAACCTCTGCAGAGTGCTATCTGGCGAGTGATAAAAATGGATAGGAATGTGTTTAGAACTGTCTCAAGTAGTTCACACAAGCGAGTAATGGCTGCCTTTGTAATTATCTGGATCTTCAGCTTAAACTTTTCTGCCAAGTCGGTCTTACATGCTTAATATGAGCGAGATAGAAGGTTCTTTGTTCTTCTCCTTCCTACTGTAGCATCTACCTAGGTAGCAAAGTCACTGCTTATCACCATTTCTGTTTCCTTTCCATTAGCCTGTTGCCCAGGGGCCAAAATTAGAAATCTTTGAGCGCTGTGTATTATGGTGATCATCTTTCTTTTTAAATTACTTTTAAAAAATTAGAGTATAAGGTAATGTTTTTTAGTGTGGCGTTTGCATACTTTTTTCATAGCTTTCCTCATACCCCTATATTCCTGCTTGTCCCCTTCTTCTTTGGCATCCTCCTTCTGCCTTATTATGTTACCCTCTTTTTTTTTTTTTTTTTTTTTTTACCTCTTATTTACCCTTAAGATACCTTTTCCCATTTCATGGCTCTATCTCTGGTTCTGTGAGTTTTATTAATATTCCACCCTCTACACAAACATATAAAAATTTAAATCTAGTCTTTGCATGTAATTATACAGTATTTGTCTTTCTGGATCTAAGATGCCTTGCTTAACAGAGTATTTTCCACTTTCATCTATTTTCTGCAAATGTCATAATTTCATTTTTCTTTACAGATGAATAAAATTCCACCCTATCACAACCTTCACCGAGACAGACATTATTTTACATATATCATTGGCAAATAAACAGGGAATGGCTGACACACCACTGCCTTGTGCAACCGTTCCATCCTATTTCATGCTTCTTTTAGCTTTGTATTTAGCTTTCAGTTTTGCTTTTTAATGGAATTGTAAGTGAGCTCCCTAAGAGGAACACACGATGTGAAGTTTTGTACCTCTTTAGCACCAAGTGCTCTGCTTTGGCTACATAGCAGGACTCCCAATAAGTGTGAGAATGATAACTCTGGTGCCATAAATAACCGTCTCTTTCAGAGCCTGGGTCACCGGCATCTGTGTATACCAGGCAGTTAAGAACAATTCTGTTTAAGTTTGTAGATTTTTAGCTTGTAAATCAAACAATGATTGGTGGGAATACTCTTCAAGATTTGGTTGTGTACATGTGTAAGTTTTGGCAAGCAATATAACTATTGAATAAATATTTGAAGAACTTTTGATAAAACCGGCTGTATGCTAAACTGAGAATTCTTTGAGTGCCTGTAAGCACTGGTTAATGGCTTCACTTGGGCCTTTGTGCCTTATTAAACCTAACAACACAAATGAGATTTGATAAAACAAATACACACACTTGAATCAGGCTTAATTATTACTGATAAGGATGGTTTACGGCTGTTTATGAGGTTATGGCAATGTTTTGACCACACTCATGCTGTACATTATTAACTCTCTCCAAGGCTGATTTGTACTTTCTGATTTCGGAATTAAGTAGCCATTTTGACACAGTGTTTTTAAGAAAAAGAAGGAAAAAAAAATCAAATCAGAATTACTTGTTTATTCAGACTCTTGGGCAAAGTTTCAATGAATGAGGCTTTGACATTTTTTTGGGTAAATTTTAAAATATCTCATGGCACTTAAATAGAAATTGAGACTTTTCTTGTCTCTGTCCAAAAGTTTGGTGACTTGGCAGGAAATCTTGGGAAAATTAAGATTCTACTGTTCCCAATATGTCATTGCTCACCCTCATTTAAAGTAAACAACAAAAGAATTTAAAGATAGGCTCTGCATACAAGGTTTATTTCCCCTCTAATAAATAAAACCAGTTACCCCCAAACTGCTAAGTGGTACTTAGTTAGCTAAAGTATTTGAAATGTATTCACTTCCAGTGCTACATGGCAATTATTGTCATGCGACACCTGGACACAGGAGCTGCAATGCGTTGGTAAAGAAGACAACAGGCTCGTTCTCTGATGGGTCTGGATGTGTCTGATGGGTCTGCTGTGCATGGTCTGATGCACACAGCCTGGCAGTAAGGAATCTATTAGGTAGATGTGGTCGGTTACCTTGCCTTTTTTACTTGAAACCTAGGGTTACCATGTTTGGGGAAGGAATTCTTAGAATGACTACTTCATTTGAGAATGACAGTGTGTGGCTATTTTTTTCTGTGTTTGTGCTGGGCAGCTCCATGGATGATTTGCTGATTGAAGGATGTATTAATTTGAGGAGACTGGGACCGCCTTGCACATAAGGGCTGCTCAATCCCTTTGGATTAGTTTGCTACCCTGTGATAGATTAATTCAAGCTCAAATGCTATGTAGATAATACCACTGAACATTCTGCTTCTTCTCTGACTTCTCATGAATAACTTGCACAAGAAGAATAATTATATATTCTTCCAGATACACCGTATGATTATGACATAAAACCAGAATACTGAGGTTGAAGTGTGGGTGAGTTACATTATTTTGACAGTTTATAGAACTGTGGTTTATTGTTAATTTTGAAGACAAGGACTAAATATAGTTCAGACTAGCCTCAAACCTGCTCTGAAACAGAGGTGAGCCTTGAACATCCATTTCTCCACCCTCTGCTTCCTCAGTGCTGGGATTGAAGGCATGCAGTACCACAGCAGGGAGATCCATGTCTTACTGCAGTCACTGAAGTAACTCTTGGGTTAGAAAGGAAATGAAATATCATGTGATGCCATTAAAACATGTTTACTGAGAAAGAAAGAATAATGTCTTAATGAACAATTAAACAAAACAACAAAAGAACCACAAAAGAACATCTTACTGTCAAAGAAAAGTTAAAACAGAAATCAACTATTAACGAGTCGTGTAGAACGAAGCTGAAAAACAAAGCAATAAACTTGACAATTTAGCAGAACCTTGTTCTCATATGTTGTAAATTGGACAAATTCTTAACTTATCTATTTTTTTTTTGGGGGGGGAAATACTGATTTTGTGCTTATAAGTGGAAAGGAAACAGCTGGAGCTAAGATAATGCAACAGTACACCTCCAAATATGAAAATACACATATGAAGATAAAAAGTATGGAAAGATCCAGAGCCACAAAGTAGAAAGTTTAAGAGGATATAAAACAACAGAAAAAGAGAAAAAAAATTATGCACGAATCCTCATCAAACAGGGAACCAGTGTCATTGGACAGGACACAGATGCTATTAGGATACTTTCTAGATTTTCTTATGAAGCAAGAGTGATCTTAGCACAAAGATCACTTAAGAAAACTCTAGGTCGATCTTGGTTACTGACATAGTTTGAAAACTGAACAGCACAAATTGGACTTAGTGTAAAAATAATACTAAGCGGGGCTGGAGAGATGGCTCAGCGGTTAAGAGCACTGTCTGTTCTTCGAAAGGACCCGGGTTCAATTCCCAGCACCCACATGGCAGCGCACAACTGTCTGTACCACCAATTCCAAGGGATCTGACACCTTCACATTAATCCACATAAAATAAAATTAAATAAATTATATTTAAAAAAATAATACTAAGCTAGTGCAATGAAGTGGTCCTGCAAGGAAAGACATTTTGGACAGGGAATGCCTGATTGGCAGCAGTTGAAAGAGGTTCTGTAGTAAGCCAGTTCACCGATGGGCAGCACAAAGTCAGTCCAGGACTAAATTCCGGCACCAGAGCTCTCTGTGCAGGAGGCTCACACAGATGGACAGGATCTGGGATCTGGGAGATGACTCATTGCCCAAGTCTTGCCTCATGGGGAGCTGGTTTAGTCTTCAAAATCTTGGATGCTAAGTCACCGTTATAGGAATTTGGATAAAGCAATGCGTAGCGAAGGGCTAGCTCCCAAGTGGAGGTGCAAGCTGAAACCAACTCCTGGGTCTCCTTTTGTGTATCGCGCAACCCGAAGAGAAGCTGCTTTGCAGCATGCATGCAACAAAACGACGCCCTTTGTGTGATCACCAATGTATGAATTCACTGTGGGATGTGAGCAAGAAGCAGTTGCCTCCACCAGTGGCCTTTTCAATGGGGGTAAGAAGCCCAATATTAGCACCACAGCCCAACTCTTCCCTGGAACTGTAGGAGCTGATGTGTACCCTAAAGTTCCCCCAAGACTGTTGCAATCAGAAAGCCTCCTGCCTTATTTTCAGTTCCCTGATGAAAAGGCATCCATTTGTAAGGCTCTGGAATAGGAGAATGACCCTGGAGGAATGACTTTTGGAAGAAGCCAGAAAAACAAGATGAGATCTATGGCTCTAAAATGGGAAGAAAGTCCCTAGGTTAGTCCAGACTCAGATCCAAGTGACCCTGACATTCTTGGTCCAGCAAAACTCAGCTGAGCCTTGAGGCTATTTGTGGCTGCCACTAACAAGGCTGTGTCCCTGGTCTCCCCATGGAAGAGGAAAGGGTCCAAATTTAGAAAGCTCCTACAGGGCGTTAGTGTCAATAGTCGCAATTTGATGGCTGCACTGATCTCTTGCCCCTCCACGGCATTTACAGACTTGGAGAGGACTCTTTGGGACCTTATCTCTCTCACTTAATGAAGTTTTTCCAGAGTTGATGAAAAATTTTCTTTCATCCCTGCCTTTAGCCTAAAGCCTGGTTCTTATATGCCTTGCTAGATTAGATCTGTTCCAAAGACTGAACTAGAATCTTTCCGAAGAAGAGCTTTCAGGCCCAGAAGAAGTAGCCACGAGAGCAATTTAAAGCATTTACGACTGAATAAGTCATGTGTATTCTATTAAACACTCACTTGCCAGAGCCTCCTGCCAAACATTGTAAACTAGGAGATAAAAAGGGCAACTCAGCATATCCCTGCTACATCAGATTTTTTTTCCCACACATTCCGCTATCAAGGACCTCCTTGTAGAAATACTAGAGAAATTCATAGAAACCCAGCATGGTGGCTCACGTCTGTATCACTGGCATTTAGGAGGTTGAGGGAAGAGGATGAAGGACAGCCTGGGTTTCATAGTGAGAGTTTTAAAAAATGAATTAAAAAGATATATAGGTTTGAGATCAGGGATGGAGATACCTCCAGACGATCTGTTGTTGTACAGGGTCATTTTGGAAATTCTGGGTTTTTTGTTTCTCCATATGAAGTTGATAATTTTTCTCTCAAGGTCTGTAAAGAATTGTGTTGGTATTTTGATGGGAATTGCATTGAATCTGTAGATTGCTTTTGGCAGAATAGCCATTTTCACTATGTTAATCCTACCGATCCATGAGCATGGGAGATCTTTCCATCTTCTGATATCTTCTTCAATTTCTTTCTTCAGAGACTTGAAGTTTTTCTCAAACAGGTCTTTCACTTGCTTGGTTAGAGTCAATCCAAGGTACTTTATGTTATTTGTGGCTATTGTGAAGGGTGTTGTTTCCCTAATTTCTTTCTCGGCTCTTTTGTCTTTGGTATACAGGAGGGCTTCTGATTTTTTTGAGTTGATTTTGTATTCAGCCACTTTGCTGAAGGTGTTATCAGCTGAAGGAGTTCTCTGGTTGAATTTTTGGGGTCCCTCATGTAAACTATCATATCATCTGCTAATAGTGAAACTTTGACCTATTCTGCTCCAATTTGTATTCCCTTGATCTCCATTAGTTATCTTATTGCTCTTCAAGTACTAAACTGAAGAGATATGGAGAGAGTGGGCAGATGATCCTCACTTAGAAAGACAAATGGGACATTGGATGTAGGAGAAAACAAGTAACAAGACAGGAGCCTACCACAAAGGGCCTCTGAAAGACTCTACCTAGCAGTGTATCAAAGCAAATACTAAGACTCATAACCAAATCTTTGGTAGAGTGCAGGGAATCATAAGAAAGAAGGGGGAGTTAATATGACCTGGAGAGGACAGAAGCTCCACAAGGACCAAATATATCAGGGCACAGGGGTCTTTTATGAGACTGTTTGTCCAACCAAGGTCCATGTATGAATATAACTTAGAACCTCTGCTCAGATGTAGCTCATGGTAGCTCAGTATCCAAGGGGGTACCCTAGTAAGGGGAATAGGGACTATTTCTGCATGAACTCAATGGCTGGCTCTTTGACCTCCCCCTCCCCTGAGGGAGGAGCAGCCTTGCTAGGCCACAGAAGAGGACTTTGCAGCCAGTCCTGAAGATACCTGATAAACCAGGGTCAGATGAAAGGGGAGGAGGTCCTCCCCTATCAGTGGACTTGGAAAGGGACAGGGAGGAGATGAAGGATGGAGGGTGGGATTGGGAGGAAATGAGGGAGTGGGTTACAGCTGGGATACAAAGTTAATAAACTGTAACTAATATTAAAAAATAAAAATTATTATATATATATGTATGTATATATATATATATATATATATATATATATATATATATGTATATATACCCAAACTGATATTCTTCATTTGAAGATGAATGACACTTAAGACTGGCTAGAGTAGCTGGGCGTGGCAGTGCACACCTTTAGACCCAGCACTTGGGAAGCAGAGACAAGCGGATCTCTGTGAGTTCAAAGGCCAGACCAGTCTAGACATTCGGCTCAGAGGTTAAGAGTGTGTTCTGCTCTTGCAGAGTTTGGATCCCAGTATCCACATGGGGTACCTCCCAGTCACCTGTTGACTTTAGCTCCAGGGGCTTCAACACCCTCTTCTGGTCTTCAAGTGCAGCTGCACACATGTGGCATACACACACACACACACACACACACACACACACACACACACTTAAATAATATAAATGGTCTTAGAAAATAGCAGTTTTTCTCTTTAAGAACAGTATAGTGTTATAGAGACGGTTACTAATGAGTCATCTTCATGTATAAGTTGCAATTAGGTAACTTTGATTGATTTGATGTTACTTTTGCCTTTGCGGACATACATTTACAATAGAGAACATACAGGTGTTTTAAAGTTTAAGACATTCAGCAGTCCACTGACATACAGCAGGTGACTTGCATTTAATTAGTCTCCTAGGAGCTGGGGGATGGAGCCTTCACCTGCTTCTGTTGTCCAGGAATGTAAATGACTAAGATCAAATGTAGAGTCACTAAGTATAAGTTAGTGAAATCTTTCACAATGTGGCAGTATCTCTCATTTCTACCTCAAAATGGCCTGCTCCAAAAGTCAGGGCCACTAAATCATGTGAATGTTTAAAAAACGTCTTTTATAGGTCTATATTGCAATGGTAAATTAGTGCTATCAAAAGAACCAATTACAGTGAAATATCAAGAAAAAACATAAGAGAGGGTGTTTGGTACCAATCTCTTTTTTTAACTTTATTAAGGTAAGATTTGTTTTTGTTTTGTTTTGTTTTGTAAATTAATTAATTATTTTTTTATTCACTTTACATCCTGGTTGTAGCCCCACCCTTCCTCACCTCCCAGCCCTACCCTCCTTTCTTCCCCTTTTCTCCCCTCCTCTTTTCCTCAGAAAAGGGGAGCCCCCTTTCCCATCCACCCCAGCTCATCAATTGCACCGGGACTGAGCATGTCCTCTTGCCCCGTGGCCTGATAAGGCGGTCCCACCAGGGAAAAGAGATCTAAAAGTGGTAGCTGAGTCTGTGTCTAATGCATTTCCCACGTTCTTAAGGTATGATTTGTCTTACTTATTTTAAGCGTGCAAGTTGTGAAGTTTTTATAAAGTCATGTAACTAACTGTTAGGTCATCACTACATAGATATTTTAAAATAGTATTCATTTTAGTTAAGTTTTTCATGAAATTATAGGCTTCGTTGCACAGTTTTCATAAATGTCATGTATTCTGCTCATATTTGTACCCCTACTCCCATGTCTTCCTCATCTTTTCATGATAATTTTCCCTGCCCCCACATTCTGGATTGGTTAATTTTTGAGGCAGGATCTCACCCAGTGTCCAGGCAATATAAATAAAAAACATTAGTTATAAGAAGTGTATTTAACATAAGAGGTAAGATTGAAAACGATGTATAGGTAGCATTAGTCTAGACTGTTGTAACATTATAAAGCAACATAGTTCTCTGTTACAGATAGCCTGTAAAAGCTGGACACAGTGACACACCCCTGTAATCCCAGCACCCAAGGAGGTAGAGGCAGTTGGATCTCTGTGAGTTTGAGGCCAGCCTGGCCTACATAGTGAGTCCAGGACAGTCAAGGCTACACAGAGAAAGCCTGTCTTGAAAAACCAAAAGGAAAAACAAAACAAAACAAAAGAACAACAACAACAAAAACCAAACCAAATAGCTCGTTAAAGTATCACAGTGTGGAAGAGTCCAGTCTCAGCTAAATTAAAAAAGTTTAGACAACTAGAAATGAAACTTGGATCCAGATAGGCCATTTTCTCCATGACATCGGACACTATGATGGAAATCATTTAGTCATATTATTTAATTGAACAGACTAACATAGTAAGTAAAACTGAAATACAAAAAATAAACCAGAAAAATGGTGCAAGTAATATGAGTTAAAAGAAATAGTATATAAAGATTTCTCACAGTGCAGAAAAAAGTTGATATGACATGGATTCTGTTGAAAAAATTAGACAGCCAAAACTACCAGGTTATACATGAAAATGGCAGTCAAGCTTTGAATGTTTTTTAGGTTTATTTATTTTGTTTTATGGGTATGAGTGTTTTGCTTGCTTGTATACATGTGCACCATGTGTACAGAGGTCAGCAGAAGGTATCTTGGAACTGGAGTCATTTCAGCTGTTTCTGAGCCACCATGTGGCTGTAGGGATTGAACTCTGGTCCTCTACAAGATCAACCAGTGCTCTAAACCACTGAGCTATTGCTCCCGGCCTCGTGGTAGTCCATCTTAATTAGATGTTAATCTTAACTGTATTGAGACTTGCCCAGGAGATAGTAAAACAATCTTTGGGTGTGTCTATGAGGGCTTTTCAGACACAGTTAGATCAGAGGACTCTGAGTTAAACAGTGCTTTAATACACTGGAACATTTAAGATTTGAATAGATTGCTGGGAGACTCTTCTTGCTTGGTTAGAGGAAGGGGGGTCACTGGGGTGTACTTTGGTGCTGCATCTTCTCTTGGACCTTTCCAATATTCTCGTTACTAGGTCTTTGTTACTGTCAAGCTGCTCTGATTTACCATCTCCTACCTGTCATGGCTGACTGACACCTCTGCAACTCAGCAGAAATAATTCCTTTCTCTAACTTATTCTGTCGGATGTTTTGATTAATATGTACATATATTATATGCATAAGTGACTAATCCACTGGCCATGGAAATCAAATTAAAACGAGACTGTCATAATTACATTTATCTATCAAGTAAAATTATAAACAACTCATGTGACAGTAGGTGTGTAACAGCATGGTACTTTATCAAATGCTGGTGAGAGTGGAAATCAGTGTAACTGTCCATATTGCATTGTGTAATTAGTTTAAATACCTGTATCTTAGTGGGACTTGGGTGCACATGCCTTCAATACCACCACTTGGGGGGCTGAAGCAGGAAGATTTTTAGTTCAAAGCTGGCCTGAGTGACCTATTGAGATCCTGTCTCAAAAACAAACAAACAAACCAAAAAATAAAACAAAACAAAACTTACATCTTGATTTGCCTAGCAGTTCCATATTTTTGATTTAGCCAAATATATCAGTATCAGTAAGGATGTTTATTGCAGTGTTTATATATGCCTGAGAACTTTGGAAATAACCTAAAAATTTCAAATACTGGCAAATAAGTTGTAATGCTGTCTAATGTATTGAAAAAGGACTTTTGTTATCAGCAGTAAGTGTTTACACTTCATTAAAGAAAGAAGGATAAATAGTTCATATTCTTAGGTTTTCTTAGAGTAAAAACATTATTTGGGGATCTGTGATGGCTATTTTTTTTATACTTAAAATCCTGATTTTCATAATTTATTTATTGATTCCTTCCTCCATCCATCCATCCATCCATCCATCCATCCATCCATCCATCTATTTTTGTTTTTTCAAGTCAGGGTTTTCTGTGTAAGAACCCTAGTTGTCTTGGACTCACTTTGTAGACCAGGACAGCTTCAAAAATCACAGAGATATACCTATGCCAGGACTAAAGGAATGCACCATTAAGCCTGGCTCAAGATTTATTTTTTACCAAATTTTTTTTATACAAAAAAATTTAAAATTAATTTATTCAATTTTCATCCCGATCATAGCCCCTCCCTGTCTCCTCCTGGTCCTACCCTCCCTCCCTCTCCCCTCTATCCCTGTCCCCTGTTCCCTAGTCCTCAGAAAGAGTGAGCACTCTTCCTTACCAACTGACCCCAGACTATCATCAGGACTGCCTGCATCCTCTTCCTCTGTGGTTTGGCAAGGCCACCTCATCTAGAGGAAGTAATCATAGAGCAAGCAACTGAGCTCATGTCAGAAACAGCCCCTGTTCTCCTTCCTAGTTAACCTACATGGAGACTGAGCTGTCTATGGGCTACATCTGAGCAGGGGCCTAAGTCCTCTCCATGCATGGTTCTTGGTTCGTGCATCAGTCTCTGCAGGACCCCCGGGCCCAGATTTGTTGTCTCTGTTGGTCTTCTTTTGGAGCTTCTGTCCCCTCTAGGTCCTTCTATTCACCCATTCTGCCATAAGACTTTCTGTGCTCTTCCCAAAGTTTGGCTGTGAGTCTCAGTATCTGCTTCGTTCCCCTGCTGGGTGGACTTTTTCAGAGGTCATCTATGGAAGGCTATCGTCCTGTTCCTTCTCTTCAACTACTTCTGGTGTCTATTGTATTTGCCCTTCTGAATGAGAATTAAGCATCCTCCATAGCGTCTTCTTTGTTACTTAGCTTCTTTAGGTCTGTGGATCATACAATAAAGCTTGATCATGTTTTTCTCCCACATTATTTTCATTTCCATACTCACAAAAGTTCATTTTTTTATCTCTTCAAAAACAAAGAAACAAACAAGCCCACAAGAAATACATGCACAATCCCTCCACAAACCACAAAAAAATAAAAATAAAAATATATAAGCAAAAGACCAGTAAGAAAAAAAAAAAAGAATGCCCAAAGTGAAATGAGTCAAAAGTCCACAAAAATACCATTGAGTTTGTTTTGTGTTGGTCAACTACTCTTGGACTTATGGCCTGCCCTGAGAGTGTGGTCAACATACCCAGTGAGACTCCATGATTTTCTCTTGCCAGTTATGGTATCACTTGCAGCTTCTTGGTTAGGTTCTAGCTTAGAGCCTGTGTTGACCAACTAGAATCACGTCAGGAGAGAGCCTCAGCTGAGGGACTACCTAGGTCAGGTACATCTTTTGGGGATGATCTTGACTGTTAATTGATGTCAGAAGACCATTCTCTAGTCAGAGGTCCCAAAATATACAGGGCAGGAGGCAGCTCGATGAGAGCAAGCAGGCAGCTTAGATATGCCCTCGTGGCTCATTGTGCTCAGAGTTCAAATCATGGCTACTCTGAAAGGCTGCTGTAAGGCTAAGGAAGTTTCTGTGAGTCAAGTGGCATTTGTGTAGATAAAGGACTTATATAATGTTTTTCACATACGGAAAGGGTGATACATATTATGAGGAATAATTCTACCCAGTCTTTATTATCAGGAAAGCTTTGCATATCAGAGAAATGTGTTGTAAAACTTCATGTTATTATATACGGAACCACAAAACACATCCTGTGTCTTTCTTTGGTCATTTACTCATTAATGTGCAGTCAAAGTCACTGTTGCCTTCAGTAAGTAAACAGGTCAGATACACCTTTCTATGTTCGTTTTACTTTTTTAAGTCAATTTTTTTTTCCTCTCTTAGGCTTCCCAGTAAAATACAGAGAACCCAGGAAAATTTTAATTTTAGATAAATAATGAACGATATTTTGGGTATTATATGTTGCTGGAAGTGTGATAGTCCTTGTGCCCACAGATCTCTGTGGAAACTGGGAGTGAACGTTGAGCCCACAGGATTGTCCTCTCAAAAGAATGGATGTATAATCTTTTATTCCATCCAGAAAGCTGGGAGCTGGAAGTGATTAATAGCCTGGTGATCTGTGTTATCTATTGGGCAAGGCCATATCCAGCTCCTATAACCAGGACCAGAGGTGGCTATGGTTCCCCAAGCTCCCACAATCAGGACCCGACATACATAATAGTCTTCATTTAGCCTTATGTTATCTGTATAGCCAGAGGGTCCCCCAAGCTCTCACAACCAGGACCAGAGGTGGCTAATAGCCCAAATGACCTCTACGCTATCTGTATGACGGAGACCAGGCCTATTTTAGGCCCTTAAGCTAATACGGGTAGCCTGACTCCAGAACCCATCGTCTTGGAAGAAACGACATGTGCCTGAGTTGAGAGCTGATGTAATTATGCTTCGGTGGGCACCAGGGGTTGTATTACAACAGGAAACTTTTCCCTCAAATTATATTGTGTTTAAATAAACTGGCAATAAACTGCGTGGCATCAGACTCCCTGAAGTTTGATCAAGGCTGACAAAGTTAATCTGAATCAAGTTTTCATTTTCACCTCTTCGTGGTTTGTTTCCCTGTCTATGCCTACAGGGAATGTCAAAAATATTTCACAAATCCTACTTACACTGAAAAATTATTTACTATGTGTCTGAAATGAAAATAGAATTAGAGATCGCTCTTTTGTGTGTTGAACCTGGCATGTCGGTCTTATACACTGTATTTATATGTGCCTTAGATCTTCTGTGGAACAGTTTTGGATAATGAATGAATGAACAAGTGAATAGGTAGATGAATGGAGATGTCCTAGAAGAAGACAGCTTTTGAGATACCTTCTTATAGCTTTTCCAAACACATTTAAAGTATGTATAACAGATTTTGTTATGACATTTTCATAACTGTATCTATTTCCATCACATTCACATCCCTATTACCCCCTTTTATCCCTTCCACACTCCAACTGATCTTCTACTGAATTAGTCTCCTACTTTCACGTGTGAATATTTAAGCAATGAGCTTATTTATAGGAGTGTGGACACTTACCAGAGGTTCACAAATGTCTCCTTAATCTCTAAGGAAAGAGCTCAGCCTTTTTCCAATGTAATGATTTTAAATAGAATTGTGGTCAATCGACTGGCCTTTTATAATTTATTAATACCTTTTATATTAATACCTTTTATATTAATACCTTTTATATTAATACCTCTCTCTATCCTTTCTTTCTTTCTTTCTATTTTATTGCCCTTTACTTTTTCTGCCTTATTCCTTTCTCTCCATTCCTTCTCACTCTATCCTTGCACCTCATCCTCTCACTAAGAGTTTCAGAGTCATATATGTTAGAAACAAAAGGAGCTGTGAGAAAGATCAAGGATTGGGAGGGGAAATTGAGCAGTGAGTTCATATTAGCAGTTTGTCCTTGTTCACCAGTAGAAGGGTAGTACGGCTCATTTGTGGTTTGTGGGAGGTGTAAGGTGACAGTAGAGGTTTTAGCCTACTGTGATAGATACGGGAAAGACACTCTTTCAGGTAGGCTATGTCATATACATAGACTCTATTACAGAAGTCACAGTATAGCTCGAATGTCTCAACCCATTATAGTGCCCACACCTCTCTTTCTTTTTTCTTCTTAAAACAACTAGAACCTCTGCTCGGATGAAACCTGTGGTAGCTCAGCAACCAATTGGTTTCCATAGTGAGGGGAACAGGGACTATTTCTGAAAGGAACTCAATGGTAGGCTCTTTGACTTCCCCACCCCCAAGGGAGGAGCAGTCCTGCTAGGCCACAAAGGAGGACTTTGCAGCCAGTCCTGAAGACACCTGATAAAACAGGATCAGATGAAAGGGGAGGAAGTCCTCCCCAATCAGTGGACTTGGAAAGGGGAAGGGAGGAGATGAGGGAGGGAGGGTTTGGGAGGGAATGAGGGAGCAGGATACAGCTGGGATACAGAGTTAATAAAATGTAACTAATAATAAAAAAATAAAAAAAATAAAAAATAAAAATAAACCAAGCAAAAAAAACCTTTTGTTTTATTGAAAGAAGTTTTTTCTTAACTATTATTTCAATCACATTTTCCCCTCCCCTAGTTCCTGCAGATGCTCCCCATCTCCCTACTGACCCAACTTTATATTCTTTTCCTTTCTTTTTTCTCTACAAAAACCAGACCACAACAAAAAACAAAACAACAACAAACAGAAACACACAACTTCACAAAAACAAAAATCAAAATAAGTAAGCAAAAGCTGACAAGACAAAAAATACCCAAGGCAATATGAGGCAAAACAAACAAACAAACAAACAAACAAATAAAATAAGTGTGCAAAAATATCAATTTGAGGTGTTTTTTTTTTTTTTTTTTTTTTTTTTTTTTTGTGTTGATCAACTACTCCAGGGCATGGAACCTGCCCTGGAACGCTATTGAGGAAACCTGATTTTTCTTTGTCAGTGGGTATTGATTACAGATAACTTCTTGGTGATGGATCCCTGTGTCCACTGGACCCTTTCAGAGCTGCGATTCCATTTGGCTTGAAACTGTGCAGGCCTTGTGCATGTTGCCATATTTTCTTTGACTCCATATGTGCAGTATTATGCTGTTTCTGGAAGACACTTTGTATGCACCACCTGGTTCTTCCATCTTAATGTTTCCTCTTTCGTTTGATACAAAGCCTCACTATGTATCCTGTCTGGTTTGCAACTCACTATGTAGACTAGGCTGTTCTCAAACCTATGGAGCTATGCCTGCCTTTGCCTCCTGAGTCCTGGAATTACAGGCATGTGTAACCATACCCAGCTCTCCCAAATATTTCAAATAATTATTTACAATATAGAGTTTTCAAAAGGAAAAGAGCTTTCTTCCATCAGTTTTTATTCAATGATGAGGTACCTAACCCTTTAGGGATTTCATTACTTCCTGACAATTCTAAGCCACACTGACCCTCATGCTTCTCCTGGATGACAATATTAGCTTATTTCCACCTCTCTCTGTTTCCAGGCAGCTGTTGCACCTCATGTAAAAGGCGGAAAACAAGATGAAGATTTTTCAGTGCAAGATGCGGTACTGGCTGATTCTGGCTTTCTTGGCAGTTGCTTATTTCTGCACCATCGTTCGCGGGCAAGGTAATTGAAAAAAATTGGGAGTGCTGCCATGTCGGTTCTTCATCTTCACAATCTTTTGTTGGTACAACTGTGGGTTCAGGCAGGAAATCCATTAGCTTTTAATCATTTTGTCAACTGCTTGCAATGTAGCAAGGGAACATACCACTCATAAGGTCACCAGAAACTGGATAGGCCCATTTTGTAGTTGATTAAAGAGAGGCTGCTGAAAAGGCTATCAGGGTTTAATCTGTGAGAATCAGATCTGCATGGTGCCAGATCAGGTATCTTAATAAATGGCAATAGCGTTTATGTATGCGGCTCATATTCCTGTCTTATTTCCCATAAAGTATATAATACATTCATTTTTATTTTATTTTATTGGAGACCTATTTATTTCATTGGAGCCTCCCTGTGTTGGCCTGGCTGGCCTAGAATTCTCTATTAAGACCTTGGGGGCCTGGCCTACAACTTACAGAGACCTGCCTTCTCTGTCTTTTGAGTGGTGGAATAAATGTTTGCCCTCTACCTAGGACCTAGAATATACGTCTACCACTTCAAACTTGGTTCTTAATTCTAGTCCTTTTCTTAAAACTGAGCACAGTTCAAGGTTGCTAAGTGTCTAATGGAAGTTGCCACCCTGTAAGTGATTTTATTCTGACCCTTTGAAAACAGAGAGTTTGTGAAATCTACTCTTTGTGTTAGCAAGCTCTGCGCTGTTTTTGTTTGTTTATTTGTTTTTTGTTTTTATTTGAGACAGGGTTTCTCTGTGTAGCCTTGGTTGTCTTGGACTCACTTTGTAGAGTTCTGGCCTCAAACTCAAGAGATCTGCCTGCCTCAGCATCCCAGTGCTGGGATTACAAGCATTTGCCACTGCCTGCTTTGCACTGTTTTACCCCCCCCCCCCCCTTTATTATAAGTCTGTAGTTGACAAACTACCATCTGTGGTCCCAATTTGGCCCACTGTCTGTTTGGATAAACTTTTACTACCTGCACATTTGTTTACATATTGTGCATGGCTGCTTTTATGCTACAGTGGCATAGGATAGTAGTCATGACAGATACTAGGGCTCTTCAAAGCCAATCATATCTGTACTGGCCTTTTGCCCAGAATTGTGCTGGCTGTGAAGTCAGTGCACATGCTATGTACAGAGTTATGACTGGACAAAGAAATGACCTCGAGAAAGCTTAACTACTGCAGCTGAAATATTCATCACTAGAGCAGAAAGCACAAACACGATGAGGTGGCTTTAGGAATGTTAATGTCTCATATCTTGAACTGAGGGTTGCTAACGTCAAACACAGGAGCCGTTGCACCCCTGCCTCTTCAAAGAGAGGCACACCTGTTTAAAAAGGAACGGAGCTTGACTCTTTGAAAGTTCAAGAAGCTGTTGTGCATTTGGGACTGAGGGTCATATTTTTAAGCCACTTCACTGAACCCACAGCGAGCAGTTCAGAAGACAGATTCTGCTTGCCATATTTATATTAGTGAAAGGACGTTTTTATAGGCAGCTTGCTTCCTTGTTTCCACAATTGCAGGTACAAGTCCTTAGGAATGAAGCAAATAGTCAGCAGTTGCCGCCTCAGCTTTGATTCATTTCAAAGCTTCTTTCGGGGAGTAGTCACTGGCTGTAGACGTCTGTTACATAGTATCTACAGTGCACTGACTGGATTCACCTTGTCAGCTAGATTCTGTTTCAAATGAGTCGTCCTCAGGAACATTTTTGTGTGTGTGGTTCAAGAGCTAAGTTGAGTAAGGCTTCTTCCCCCCCCCCGCCCCCCCCAGTCTAGAAGCCTACTGGCCACCAGGCAGACATAACTACTAACAGATAATCACAATGTATATCCCATGGGGCTGCGGCCAAAAGCAAAGGCAGGAAAGCAAGTTGACATTAGATTATTGATAATTTTTAAATAATTTTATTGTGTAGAGATAACAGTATCAATAACAACACTACTGTTGTAGGTGGTGATTAATATTGATATATCTTTTAGTAAGGCTGGCTGCTGCTGATCCTAAACAACTGTATACCCAAATCACCACACAGAGACTGGGATTTATTTAATCAACCTAGAACATAATGCTGGGCAATAGTTGTTCCATCCTAAACCTCCGAGCCCACCTAGTTTCTACCATTCAGATTTCCCACATTATACTTGCTTTTAGTGATATATTAGGTCCAGTCCATCTCTCCATGTCGTTCCATGACCTCTCCTCCAGCTCTGCTCTCCCAGCTCTCTCTCCTCTTTCACTGCCTCCCACCACTTCCTGTCCTCTGGCTCCTCCCCTCTCCCGCCTACTCCTTCCTGTCCATTGCTCAACATTGTGGCTGGTTGTTTTATTTTGGATGTTTACACAAAGTTGAGACAAGTGATGTTTAGAATAAGTATCACAATGCAATATCTGGATTGAAACCAGAGAGAAGGAGGATCAGCATTTGAATGAACAAGGGTAAGGTATATACATTTCAAAAGAACATTATATTAACATTTCCCCCTTTAAGTATATTGAGTTCTGCCTTAGACAAATATATGAGGCTTTAGGGTTTGGGGAGATATCCAGGTGGGCTGGCAGCTGTGCAGTTGATGGAGTTTATAGGAAAAAGATTAAGGCAGGAGAATTTGTACTTGAATTGTATTGTACTTTACAATTGGCAGCTAGAGACATTAGGGGCCCTAGAAATATTGTTAGGAAAGGCTAATTTCACGGAAAGATGTTGATGAAGTCTGAAGAACACTCTCAGACAAGAGTTCAGTAGAATGAAAATGTCTTATTGAAAGTGTCCAATAAAGAAGAAGGAAGAAGAGGAGGAAAAAGAAGAGAAGAATAAAAAGAAGAGGAAGAAGAAGAAGAAGAAGAAGAAGAAGAAGAAGAAGAAGAAGAAGAAGAAGAGAAGATCACAGAAACTATAAGAACAGCCAGGGAACTACAACACTTTGAAGTAAAGGATGGAAAGAGGTTTAAGATGAAAGAGTGGCTGCATGCTAAAAATTCCAAGTTAGAAAACTTTAGATATTGCTTTCTCTAGTGTCTGAAAATACACTAGCTCCCAGAAAGCAAATTTTATTTCTGCATAAACATTACTTTACTGTATTGATTTGTGTTTTTATGAGAAATATTGTAGTGTGTGCCTATGTGTTGGCCATTTTTTTGATATGACCGTGAAAAGCCATATTGACATTGTGGAACTTGCTCTGAACAAAATTGAAAACAGGGGAAATAATCACTGTGGTTAAATAATGTACCACAAGCATGTTCACTTCCTGATCATGAATGAGCTGTATACAAATGGGAATTAGGATATCTGCTGACCTTACAGTAAAGAGGTTATTCTTGACTGTCTGGTGGCACTATCGAATTTCAAATGGCTTTAAATGTAGAAGATGGAGGGAGAGGAACCCATGGCTGCTCTGGCTTTGATGAAGGACTAGATATAAGGACGCACATGCCCGTGTGTGTGTGTGTGTGTGTGTGTGTGTGTGTGTGTGATGCATAATGTGATGAGAGAAGGGCGGTAGTCACATTTTCTTTTACAGAATTTCACAGCAAATATGCACTGTTTTCTAGCAATATTTGATTAGGATTATTAAAATAAAGAACCAGGGAGATAAAGCAATTGCCACTTAAAGTTCCAAGGCAAGGCTGGCTATGGTGGTTTGTAACCCCAGCTTGTTATCTTCAGCCACTGTATTTATGAAGTTTACAGTAATACTAGGGAACCAATATAGTTGATATCCAAAAGGAGATGGGAGGACACAGGGAAACAGGAGGATCAGGCACTCTTCATCTTCACCTACAGTGAGCTCAAGCCCAGCCTGTGCTTCATCAGACCCTACCTCAAAAACAAAACAACAAAACAAAATCCTTCAAGGCATATGAAAGAGAAGATTTCTCATGGACGCTTAACATTACTTTGTAGAGGCACCACATTAGCTCATGAGCACGGACATTTTTTTCTGTTCTGAGTATTTGGAGGTTCAAAATATTTGCCTTGTAAAATTATAAAACATTATATTATAAATGAGATTTTAAAGAAGTATTAATGTGTCCCACAGTTAAGTGCCCCACAAAATTTAATTTCCCCTTACATAAAACAATAGCAATGGGCAATGCATTTAATGGAAAACAACATATAATATACCCCCCCTTTTTTTTAAGCTATTTTGGAAAAACAGACAATATACCCCTTTACTCTCAAAGTTTTTTTTTTTTTAAGAATAAAAATCATAAGTTATTTCATCAATGTAGCATCATAAACGATATTTTTGAGGCAGGATTTTGTTATATGGCCCAGATTGGCCTGGAACCCATAGTGCTTCCCCCTTGTCTTCCTAAGAGCCAGGAATGCAGTCATACGCCACCATGCCTGCCTCTAAACTATGTTTTAAAGAGAAAACTATCCATTACGACTCTGATTGCAGTGTCTCTATCAGAAGCGATTTAAAATCATTTATCTATCTATCTATCTATCTATCTATCTATCTATCTATCTATTTAGTGTATGAGTGTTCTATCTGCATGTACACCTCCATGCCAGAAGATGGCGAAAGATTTCATTATAGATGTTTTGAACCACCTTGTGGTTGCTGGGAATTGAACTCAGGACCTCTGGAAGAACAGACAGTGCTCTTAACCACTGAGCCATCTCTCCGGCCCCAGAAGAGATTTTTGACAAAAAAAAAAAAAAAAAAAAAAAAAAAAAAAAATTAATTTTTCTTTGGCCAACTTAAAATGTATTTCCTAGTAGATAACACAGCAGCTCATTTAATCAAAACAAAAGTTATACCCTCAAGCTTGGAAAAGACAGAAATTTGACGTCTGGGGATGCCTCATGTAGAGACCAGCTATGTGTTCATATCAGGCATGCCACTGAGACGAAAACGCTCAGCTACTGTTTTTCCTTTCATCACTGGACTCTAGTTTTGGATTCTGGAGGGTGGGAGAGTGTCGAACCTGCTTGACCTGGCTTCAGACACCCTTGTACTTCTCATCCAGGGAAGGATGACTGATAGTTTATCTCTGTCCAGTGGGAAGGGGGATGGTGTTCTGTGAAAGAAAAGCAGAGTGCTGTTAGGTAAGGAATGGAGGGGTGGGGTGAGGGGCTTGGTCCTGAGCATTGACATGCACAAGATGTCTCTGGCTGTATCCCTGTGCAAAAACAGTGTTAGAAGTAATTAATGAAAATAACTCACTAGACATAAATCTTTATTATAGATTCTCACTTGTCAAAACATCAATATCACAAGTGAGTTGAGGGTAAAAGAGAGAGGCAAGAAGGAGAAGAGAGGGAGAGAGAGAGAGAGAGAGAGAGAGAGAAGAGGGTTATAAGAAAAAGCAGAGATTTATCCATCAAATGAGAAGATAAATTATGGAATAATATAAAAATATGCCTTTTCTCCCATGGATTCCTATGGGGAGATTGCCAAATTTTCCCCTTTAAGCACAGCACAACACAGCAAGACAAAGCCCCTTGTGCTTTTAGTCAGAAGCCACAGTATGGAGAAGATAAAAGTGCATAGTCTTCCTCATACCCTGGGGTGAAGTTCATGTACACACAAGTATTTTCTGTTGAGCCTAACCTCATATCACCACCCAAAGGAAGAGTCTGTTGGCATCCTTGGAGCTTCCAGTGTGCATCCCCCACCCCCCCAAAAAAAACCCAAAAAACTTTACACTTGATTTTTGTCTCTTTGAAAAGATTAGTATTTGAACTGACACAGATTAACTTTTTAATCGAGTTCACGCAAGCATTTGCTGGAAGTTATGAACAGCATATATGAAATAGAAAGCATGTCCTTTGTGCTTGGAAAGAAGAGAAAAAAAAACACCATATAGATTCTTGTTCTGTGAGATAAGAGCAATTATTTTTCTATGACTCTTTACAGTATTTCTGTCAAATTTTCTTGCTCTGACTTTGGCTCCAGTCCCAGTGTGCCTTCCAAAGGCAAGATGGGGGTGGGGATGAAAGGGAGCTAACTTTGAAATCTAGAACTTCTTCTTAATTAGCATTTATTCTTTGCAATATATTTACCCCCAAAGGCAAAAATGTGTGCTTCATGTCTATCCAAAGATTTTTGGGTTTAGTGATTGTCAGAATATTTATGCTTTGGTTGGCACTAAATGTGATCTGGCTTTTCACTGTGGTAATGGGATGATGGTCATATGAGCTATTTGTAAATGAAATTAAGGAGTTGACCTTTGCTGGATTTTGTTGTGTTAGTTGCTTCAGACTTGTTTCCTTGAGGGGGCCAGAGGAAGACATGTCTCTGTGGGTTCTAGATGGCCATGTGCATTTCATAAAGGGCACATGCTGTTCTCATTGTTTTCTGCTGGCAGCTTAGAAAACTAGCTGTTGACCAAAGTGATGCTGAGGAGCATGGACTCACACAGCATTCAAAAAATTATGGCCTCCGCAAAAAGTCTACAGATGCCTTTTGTCTAGCCTCACTCTCCCGCATGCTGTTAGTTTCTTTGCGCTCCTTGCGATGTCAGCACACCTGGCATGCTGTCCTCTCCAAATTGCCTGAGATCAGAGTCCCATCTGCTCGCTGTCCTTTTCCACTTCATGGGTCCCAGGTAGGCCAGGTTTTTCTCACCAATGCATTCGTGTAAAAGCTTGTTAATGATAAATGCAAACCCACTGATTTGATTGAGCTCAGAAATGTTACCTCAAACTTTTAATTCATATTTGTAATATTTCCCACAAGACTAAAAATGCAGTTACACACAGATTTTCCTCCGGAGTTGAAGACTAAAAAAATATTTCCTATGTTCATTAAAATTCTGGGTGCTAAAAGTGTTGCTCTTTTGATAAATTTGTGTTTTTCCATTAGCCAGAAAAATGTAAATGCTTCCATTTGTATCAAGTTGTAACTATAAAACTAATGTTTTTGTAGTTCTGTAAATAGCATTCTACTTATACATGGTTAAAGACAAGTCTAGAGAGATATTATTCTTGAGACTTGTCCTGTGCTCACTGATTCCAAAGCCTGGGTGGTTTTAGGGAAGTGTCTCAGTTAGGGTTTCTATTGCTGTGATAAACACCACAGCCGAAACCAGCTTTGGGAGTAAAGGGTTCATTTCAGCTTAGAACTCTCCAGACACTGACGAAGTCAGTGCAGGAACCCAAGGCAAGAACCTGGAGGGAGAGCCGAAGCAGAGGCCCTGGAGGAGTGAAGATTACTGGTTTGCTCAGCCTGCCTTCTTACAGAGCTCAGAACCAACAGCCCAGGGTGGTGTCAGCCACAGTGAGTTGAACCCTTCCTATGAATCATTGACTGAGATAATGCCCGGCAGACTTTCCTAAAGACCAGTCTTATGGAGGCTTTTTTTTTTTTTCAACTGAGAGTACCGCCTTTCCAATGAGTCTAGCTTGCATCAAGTTGAAAAACAAAAAAACAAAAAACTAACCAAAACAAGACAAGTAGTAAATCCTTTGTTTATCTTGCTCAGTTCAGGATGATTCCTTAATACTGATATATATGTATATGTATATGTATATGTATATGTATATGTATATGTATATGTATATGTATATGTATATGTATAT
>NW_026596079.1:21465968-21546953 GCF_907164565.1 Psammomys obesus | reverse complement strand
TATATGTATATGTATATGTATATGTATATGTATATGTATATGTATATATATATATATATATATACACACACATATATTTTAACAACGATGCAGTGCATGTATTTCTTTTGGGTCAGAGACCATCTTTATATAGTCTGTGAACTTGAACACGGTTGTCAGCCACTGCTCTTTGGTTTGTTTATCCTAAAGTCAGGCTAGTAATGTATTTTTGTGAGGATTTACATGAGTTTTTAAACTTCATCATTAGCTACAGGGAGAAGACAGGAAATAAATTTTTATTGGCTACGGATTGTATTTCATTAATTAGTTTAAAGTTATGAATCTAGGCTTTGTAGAAAGTGTCAGGTTTTCTAAAGGTAAGAAAACTGGGTTTGGGAAGCCTGGTCACCTGGTTCAGGCTCTTCAGCTGATCAGTGACAGGGCTGGGCATCAAACTAATGCCCAAGCTAGAATAATGCCTCATGCCTTTTCAGAATGTTTGCTTCCTTCCCCAACACTGGTTCTAAAGTAAGACAACGAGGATGAGCACAAAGTAGGTAATGGGGTAATGGGTGATAGCATTTCTGCTAATGAATAACTTTATATATCACAAAGTAAAACTGTTCATGCTAAAGACTTTTTAAAAAAAATCCTGGGAACATTTAAGAGGGTTCTGAGGTGTATTCTGAAGTTTGTGGCTTACACAAAAGTAAAGAGATCTAAACACTTCCGTGAAATTTCACAAGAGCCAATGCTGTGGCCCGAATCATGACCATGTGCTACATACCTGACACATGCAAACCAGTTTCTCCTGGAGAGTAGATCCGAGATTAAAAAACACAGTCCTCTTGCATTCTTATTGGACCCTGAATTTCTTTATGATAACTGCCTCCAATGTTTTGTTTATTTATTTATTTATTGCTTGAAATGGTGTGTGCTCACATAGGAATGCAAGTGCCTGTCAAGGTCAAAAGGCGCCATCAGATCCCCTGGAATTGGAGTCACAAGTGATTGTGAGTCGCCTGACACAGGTTCTGGGGACTGAACTTGGGTCATACTCCGAGAGCAGGTTGAGAGTAGGTGCTGAGCCATGTCTCCAGCCCCTCTCAAATGTTTTAAGATGAATATTTTATTACCATCATATGCCTGAAATAGTTTCCTCAAATATTATATCAACAAAACCATTTGACTGCTGCAGTGGAAAACTTAGAATCATTTATGCAGTGGTCCCAGTAGAGAAGCTTTCATGTTCCAAGTAGGAAAATACATTTTGCAAAATGAAATCATTTTGCAAGACGGACTTCAGTTTCTAAAGGAGGTTTAGATATTGAGTTCTAACTCTACGTCTCAGGTCGATGCTGTTTGACAAATGGATGTCCCTTGAGAGAAAAGCATGTGCTTTCACATCTGTCCTATTATGGACACTGACTGACTCATTATTGGGGTTGTAGAAAGAACATTTTTCCAGGCTGATGACATCCTGTTTGTTTTGGTTATGCTAATGTGACTTTGCAATTTAAAGTGTTTTCATGTTTAGTCATTTTTGTTTTTCCTTTTCAGTGGCTCCACCCACAAGGTTAAGATATAACGTAATATCTCATGACAGTATACAGATTTCATGGAAAGCACCAAGAGGGAAGTTTGGTGGCTATAAACTGCTCGTGGCTCCAGCTTCAGGTAAGGGCAATCCGTCCACTATATTTTCTGGACCCTTTGGAGCTTTTTATATGTGGATGATTAAAAATATATGTAGTGGTGAATGCTGCTTTAGGATTGTGTGAAAGACTTGGGTTAGATTAATTTTTGAACTTGACAAATTCTTTTTTCATCAAGAAAATAATGATCCCCAAAGTGAGATTTGGCTCTTGGGCTCAAAAGTGATTGATTTTCCTTAGGCTAAAATTTTCAGAATATCAAAACCCTACCACCTATGTTTCAATATATAACAAGTACTTTTTAATCTATGGACACTGTAAAGATATAATACACCTGAGTGTACAATAGTTGTGTTTGTTTGAGTAAGTTATAATTAATCAACTGTTTACAATTACAATTAGAAATTAAACATCAAAATTATAAAGGTCAACTAGACATTGTGAAAATTAACTGCAATGAAAAAAACAAATTGAATAGATTTATTGATCATTACATAAAGGTGTGATATAAAATTATGGCTAAATTGTGGGTGAAGTTTTCATTCTCATGTTTTATATTTCTATTATACAGATAAATTGATCAAAGCAGGGCATGTAGAGGAATTGAATGGGTGTCATGGAGACACTGAGAATTAACACTGGATTTCTTGAGCTCTAATTCTACTTCTGTTACTCATAAGTCCTGAGATCCAGGTTGTTTAGCTTCTTGGTGCCTCAGTTTCTTATTCTGTAGAAAGCTTGAAACATCATCACCCTCCTCATGGAAGCTTTCTGACCTTGCACATGGTATTATGCACAAGCTTATTTGAAATACAGACTATGAGACTCCAGCCTCAAACTTCCGAATCAGTCAATGATTTGTAAAATGATCCCAAGATAATTCCTGTAGAATTCAAGTTTGAGAAGTACTGACTGTGAAAGCCAAAGGAACTAAACAACACACATACAGCTGTGCTGCCATAGAGTGATTGCTAAGGGACTATCACCACGGGAATGCTCTTCAGGATGTCTCTCAGCTCTCATCCTCTCATACAAACACATAATAACTAACTGCTAACAGCATGACCTCAGCGCAGCGCTTACTCTTCTTGTTGCTGTGGTAGAATGCTTGGCATACACAATTCAAGCGAGGAAAGATTTATTTTGGCCCCTGGTTTCAGAGATTGATTCCGTGGTTCCATTCTGGCAGTGGGCGGGTATGGCAGCGGAGAATTGTCTGCCTCACAACTGACCTGAAGCCAAATGGAGAAAGAGGGAGTGCTGCTGTTTAGCTGCTCTCTTTTTCTCCTTTTATTCTGACCTGGATTCCCAGCTCATAGAATGCCGCTGCCCATATTTAGTTTTTTTTCCTGCTCAGTTAATTGTCTACAGATACATCCACATAGATGTATCCACAGAGATGTGCCATGCCTATCTCATTTGTGATCTTGTCATCTTGACAATGAAGAGTAACCATGAAACACATCTAATACATGTTTTTATAAATCTAATCATAATGGGTGGTGAAGATGGGCATATATAGCAGGACTTCTTTCTGTTGAGGACCATTTCTCAACTGATTTAGTGCTCACAAATGCAAAACCTTATCCAGTATTTGACTTAGAGATCTCAAAAAAGAATAGGTAGATAAAACACTTAGCTTCTGACTCGGTCACTAAATTAAGTATTACAGTCCCAGTTACTAGCTTACGGAACTGGGGAATTCCTATGTCTGAGTCTTGAAAATATTTTCTTAGACACTGAATACTTTAATTTTCAGATTAGTTGTTAATTATACTCAATTATTAAGCACCCAACACACACAATTGAGGAATCACAGGTCTTAGAACTGACTCAAGTGCTTTGTGAACCAAACCTCAACATTATCTTCCAATTCCCTCTGAGACGGTGCCCTCAAAAGCTAGGTGCCTATGTCTACAGTGACAACAATTGTGAGTTAAATTATTTCTTAATAAATATTGGATTTACTTCATTCACTGTTCTTATGGCAGTGACCAAAGCCAATCAGTCCATTTTGTCATACTAGAATCTACATGTTTAACTACAGTAAATAAACAAGAATAATAAATACATGTAACTACAAAAAGTTCATGGACAATTTAGCACTGTGAGCTGTGGTCCAAGTCTTTTTATGACATTTTTTCCAAAGACTGTTCCACGATCTTCTGCAGGGTCCTAAAAGCAGTTACACAACAAAATGAGCTAATAGTCAAATAAATTTGGTAAATGCTGGTTAATACAGAGTTTAAAGCACTTATTTTATCACAGGAGTCTTAAAATATTAAATAAAGTAATACATTTGCCTTCTAGAGAGAGACTGTAATATACTGGGTTTTCTAAAATCCTCCTTTTTTTAAGCAAAGTATATATTACATGGTATCTATTTGTGTACTTTATAGTAGATGAGAGGTTTATGAGAGCTTACCTTTTCCTTTTTAAATGTATGTGTTTTTGCTGAAATGAACGCATATAGTGCCCATGCAATGCCAGAAGACAGCACTGGATCCCCCTGGACTGGAGGTACAGCCAGGCGTGAGCCAGGATGTGGGTGCTGGGAAGCAAATCCTGGTCCACTGGGAAAGTGGCCAGTGCTTAAAAGCACCAAGCCATTTCACCAGCCCCAGCAGAGAAGTCCTGAATGACGGGAGTTTACGAAACAAAAGTTAGCATCTTGACCACTTAAGAGGCTTTAGTAAGAAAAACTCAGTTTTGTCCTTTAGTGGCAGGCAGCATGGAGAATAACAAGGAGGATTTCAGATCTACATATGAATTTTATTGGAATAAAATTAAAATTAACTATAATATACTACATTTGATTAATTTATACCTCTCTGAGGGTTGTCACAGGGACAGAAGTCATGAATTAATTTCTCTTTTCATTCAGACTCTTAATCACTGCCACAAATTATAGAAAAAAAAGATGCTTTTGAAGTTTTGCATAAATATGCAGCATTTAACCAAAAGCATTTCGAGAAAGCTTTAGATGTCAGTCTAATTTGATGGTGGTTTCACAATTTTTTTTTAAAATTAAACCAAACTGACTTTTAAGCAGCCAGGCAATGAGTTATTTATTCAGCACCATGAGGTAGCAGTGGCCAGACTTCAGATAATTCAGTCGCTTATGTTTCAAGGATGCTTTGGATTACATTAGGGAACAGAAAAAAACAAAGCCAGCGTGGCTTCTGTCAGCTCCTGTGCCCCACTGCACTTTCAAGAGGCAATCTTTTCTTTGACGACTGGATCTGATGTTGAGAATCTGCTTTCTAATCTTGTAGTATGGCTTCCGTTAGATAATAAATGCGATAGAGTGCTATGATGAAAGTCTTTTTTATTTTTTTAACATTCCAGAAGTGCTTTTTTCTTTTTTTGAGACAGGGTTTCTCTGTGTTGCCTTGGCTGTCCTGGACTTGATTTGTGGACCAGGCTGTCCTCGAAATCACAGAGATCCTCCTGCCTCTTGCCTCACTGAGTACTCAGATTAAAGGCATGGGCCACCGCACCCAGCGATGAAAATCTTTTATGATTTTATGACTAACGTGGGCAGCCATTTGTCACCTAAAAGAATACGCTAAACACAACAATGAATGTTACATTATAGTTAGGCTCTATGCACACATGTATTAGGTATGTGTATTTCAATTGTTGTTACCATCTGAAATATATTGTGTTGTGCATTGCAAATATATACAACCAAAATAAAAAGTAACTAATGTCTTTGCTTCTTAAAAGTCTTGATTCAGTGCATGCAGCTACTTCTAGCTTAGGATGAACTCATCTTTCTGTTTTATTACAGGGGGAAAAACCAACCAGTTAAACCTCCAGAACACTGCAACAAAAGCAATTATTCAAGGCCTTCTGCCAGAGCAGAATTACACAGTTCAACTGATTGCCTACAATAAAGACAAAGAAAGCAAGCCTGCTCAAGGCCAGTTCAGAAGTATGTATCGACAGTCTTTAAGTACTACCTGGGGCTCTGGGCTTAAACTACTAGATGTATGAGGGAGGCTTTTGAGATAAAGTATTTTCTTTTTGACTTCTGAACAAAGACATTTGGTGAATCTACCTGAAAGTACAGAAGACATGTTGAGATCTCCCATTGCCCAGAAGCTATTATGAGATCTTTAGGTTTTAGTATAAGTCAGTCCTGCCTCTGTCTGCACCCCAGTTTTCTGCCTACTAAATTTGGACGTACTGGAAATAACGTCTCATAAGGTCTGTGAGAAAAAGGAAATGAGAGGAGGCGCTGCAGTTCGTTTCACTTGTGTTAAAGCCTTGTGCTTGAGACTTTCAAGAATTGGTCTGAGAATCAGCGGAAACCCTAGGGCCCGGAAAAGCTTTCCCGGTAGCTGCTAACTCAAGGGAAACATAGGAAAGCCACTTGTTTCCCTCTTGTTTCTTGAAAGGCTGCCAGCCTTTCAGGGCTTTCTTTCCCCAATTTCTCTGATGTTCTTGCTTCCTATAGGATTTAGCCTCGTCTCTCCTGCCTTGAAAACTTCATGGTGATCACGACAAAAGACTTGTCAGACTTTTTGAATACCACCTTTTTCTTTCTTTCTTTTTTTTTTTACTTTTTTATTTTTATCTATTTTTTTTATTTATTGCAATTTATTCACTTTGTATCCCAGTTGTAGCTCCCTCCCTCATCCCTTCCAAATCCCTCTCTTCCTCCCTCTTCTCCTTCCATGCCCCTCCCCAAGTCCACTGATAGGGGAGGTCTTCCTCCTCTTCCATCTGACCCTAGCCTATCAGGTCTCATCAGAACTGGCTGCATTGTCCTCCTCTGTGGCTTTTTTTTTTTTTTTTTTTTTTTTGGGAACAGAGAGAAGCCCTTGTGGTGGTGAATTTATTACTGTGATACCACTTTGTCGTGGTGCCTTTGCCTTCACTGCTCCTTTCCACACCCCTCCCCTCTCCTCCATTCCCCTCCCCCCCCCTTGTTTTCTTTTTGTTTTGAGGCAAGGTCTTGCTTTGTATTTCAGCCCCGGCTGGAACCTACTCTGTAGCCCTGGAACTTGTGAGCCTCCTGCTCTTTTGTTCCCAATCCTGGGATCACAGATGTGCACCGCCACACTTGGCATGACAATTTCTAACTGACTTTCTAATTGATTTTTTCCTGCATGAAGGTAGCAACATTCATTACATTTTCTGTGTGAACTTGTGGACCAACTTCCAATGGTACTTATTTTTCAAAATTCAAGTGTAAACTGGTGCTGTGGTCTGTTTTAGAACACTTCCAAGCCATCAACTTTTCTCTTTGCAAGTATGTTCCATTGGCTTGAATCACCCTGACCATCTTAACAGTGACACATGATGTTCCCTGTCCAGGAACAGATCTGCAGATTGCCACGTCTGAATATTCTCATTAGTTTCCAGATTTCTTTATACCCCTAGCATTTCTCAATTTCAAAATTTTCCTCATATTAAACTGACAGATGCATTTTATTTTAGAAAATGTAAGTGACCTGGGTCACAGGCCAAGTATGGGTGGGGTGAAAGATGTAGACTTGGAAATAATCCATAAAGGATGAGATTTTAAACTGTTGGATGATAAAATTATAGGCAGAGTATTCAGAGATGCAAGGCAGCTTTAGTGTAAGATCATGTTTCAGGAATGGAAAGAGAAAAAGAATCCAAAGACGAGAGTATAAAAGACAAGGTAGTGGAATAGGAAAAAATATGATTATATCTTTGCAAAAACTAAGAACAAAGAATTTTAAGGAGTCAGGATGGTGATTAAGAAATAAAAAAGGGGTGTAAAGATGGATATAAAAGTTAGATTATTGAATTTGGTAAGGTTTTAATTTTAATCTTTTAATTTTAATTATTAAGTGTAGCTCAGAATTAAATCTCTTGGAATCAGAAAGATGAGGTTTTTAAAGACAGCCTTACTATAAGTGAGGTGATAAGCTCTGAGCAGATGACAAGTCTTGGACCTTTCAGCAAAGGCATAAAAGCCAGTAAGAAGGAAGAGGATGGATGCTACAGAGATCAGGGCAGATGGCAAGGATGGATGGAGAGGTCATCATCTCTGTTCCACGCTTGACCTACCAATACATTTGCCCGTTTCTTTCAAGCACATGAAATAATGAAATGACACATCTTTTTTAGGTTTATTTTTTATTAATTAGAGTTTATTCACTTTGTCTCTCAGCTGTAGCCCCCTCTCTCTTTCCTCCCAACCCCACTCTTCCTCCCTCATCCCCTCCCATGTCTTTCCCCAAGTCCACAGATAAGGGAGGTCCTCCTTCCCTTCCATCTGATCCTAGCCTATCAGGTCTCATCAGGACTGGCTTAATTGTCTTCCTCTGTGGCCCAGTAGGGCTTCTTCCCCCTCATTGGGGGGGGGTGATCAAAGAGCCAGCCACTGAGTTCATGTCAGAGACAGTCCCTGTTCTTCTTACTAGGGTACCCACTTAAACACTGAGTTGCCATGGGCTACATCTGTGCAGGGGTTCTAGGTTATCTCCATGCATGTTCCTTGGTTGGAGTATCGGTTTCAGAAAAGACCCCTGGGCCCAGCTTTCTTGGTTCTGTTGCTCTCCTTGTGGAGTTCCTGTCTCCTCCAGGTCTTTCTATCTTCCCTTCTTTCATAAGATTCCTTGCACTCTGCTCAAAGTTTGGCTATGATTTTCAGCATCTGCTTTGATACCCTGATGGGTAGATTCTTTCAGAGGCCCTCTGTGGTAGGCTCCTGTCCTGTTTCCTGTTTTCCCCCTCTTCCAATGTCTATCCTGTTTGCCTTTCTGAATGAGGGACCCTCTTACCCAGGGTCCTCCTTCTTGCTTAGCTTCTTTAGGTGTATAGATTTTAGTATGCTTATCCTATATTATATGTCTAATATCCACTTATAAGTGAGTATATACCCTGTGTGTCTTTCTGCTTCTGGGATAGCTCAATCAGGATGATCTTTTCTAGTTCCCACAATTTGCCTGCAAATTTCATGATTTTCTTGTTTTTAATTGCTGAGTAGTATTCCATTGTGTAAATGTACCACAATTTCTGAATCCATTCCTTTATTGAGGGACATCTGGGTTGTTTCCAGATTCTGGCTATTATGAATAAAGCTGCTGTGAACATGGTTGAGCAAATGTCCTTGTTGCATACTTGATCATCTTTTGGATCTATGCCTAGGAGTAGTATAGCTGGATCTTGAGGAAATGCTATTCCTAATCTTCTGAGAAAGCACCAGATTGCTTTCCAAAGTGGTTGTACAAATTTACATTCCCAAAAGCAATGGAGGAAGGTTCTCCTTTCTCCATATCCTCTCCAGCATGTATTGTCATTTGAGTTTTTGATCTTAGCCATTCTGATTGGTGTAAGGCTAAATCTCAGGGTCATTTCAACTTGCATGTCTCTGATGACTAAGGATGTTGAACATTTTTTAAGTATTTAAGTATTTCTCTGCCATTCGATATTCCTCTATTGAGAACTTCCTGTTTAGCTCTGCACCACATGTTTTAATTGGATTATTTGATTTGTTGCTTTTTAACTTGTTGAGTTCTTGATATATTCTGGATATTAGCCCTCTGTCAGATATAGAGTTGGTGAAGATCCTTTTCCAGTTTGTAGGCTGTAAATTACACATCTTTATATTGGCTCTTTTTTCTCCCTCATTTTCATAGTGTATTTTACATGAACAGACAAATATCACATTTGGTGAAGGCCTTGAAATTTTAGGACAATTTTCGCAGCCAAGCAATAGCAGGCAGGCCGCTGTGGAGTGTATAGCGCAATATCTCAGGTGGCCATGAGAGTACCAAAAGAGTAGGGGTAATTGATAGCCTCTGAATATTGCCTCATTAAAGTGACAAACACTGCCACCTGAACATCAAAACTACTTTTGTCACTTTTATTAGTAAAGATTCATTATACATAATTGGGTTTCATTACGACTTTCATGTATGTTCATAATTTTGATCATATTCACCCCCATCCCCCACCCCGGCTACCTTCTAATGTCCCTTCTCATTCCCACAGCTTCCCTTCCTTATCCTTACTAGACGTCTCCCGCTTTGATGTCTTCTTTCACTTTTCTTTTTTATTTGATCACCCAGTGGGTTTCATTAGGGTTGCCTACAAGATCATGGGTGAGAGGTCCTTTAGAGGCACATGGTCACCTTGCCAGTGGGGTATAACTGTGAATTAATTATTAGAGAAACTTTTTTTTTAAGTTTTGGAGGAAAATTATGGGGCCTTATGCCTTCTATTGAAGATATAGCAATTACAAATAAGAATATCTACAGTTTCCATCTTTCTAAAATGGGCGCCAAATTCATATATTGAGTCCAGAGACATGAGGCTAAGGAAACACTTACTCATTTTATGAGCATCTTGGTCTTTCATTCTTTTGTGTACAGGGATGGGATAAATTATGCCAATTTTACAGCTGTTTTGAAGTATTAAATTTATTTGATGTATTTGTCCACAGTGCACACTTGACCTAAGACTTAAATACTTTTCATACTTTTTGGCAAGGTTGAAGAAAATAACAGGTCTAATATTTGGAGAGGAGTTTGTACCATGATACTAATGTCTGTCAGTGCTTTCTGGTTTTGCAAGGATTTTGGTTAAACACATTGAATATACTAAATATATATATATATTTAAAACATTAAAACATTAATACCACATGTTCCCATCTTTCCTTTTCTTCTAGTTAAAGATTTAGAGAAAAGAAAGGATCCAACAAAACCCAGAGCCAAGGTTGTGGACAAAGGAAATGGAAGTAAACCAACTTCACCAGAAGGTCAGATATTTATGTGTTTAACTCACTTCGGATGTGGCCGGCTTAGTTGTGAAGACCGTAAATACATCATTGTTTGGGCCATCACCAGAGACAGGCAGTCTGTTATGAAAATCGCCATTAGCTCTTTTCTCCCCACCTTCATTGCTGTGAACATTTTGGTGGGTGGGTGGGTTGGATCTTGCATTCACCTTTCTACGACTAAACAAGCACACACACAAAACCTGTCCTGTCATATTCCTTGCTGGATTTGTTGCTTCTTTACTCTAGGACGTCCCCTTGTGGGACGAGTCCATGGTAAACTGCCTGTTACACTTTGTTTTCATTTGTCCCTCTCCTCCATTGTGCTATGTATTTTTAAAACTATCCAAGCACTGCCCATGGCTGTATCCCATATTTTGGCATGTAGCACTAATATTTTATAATTTCTACTAGGTTGTCTTCTTTAATCCATGACTTACTTAAAATAAGTCATTGATTTTAAAGATGTGGTGCTCTTAAACACATTCATGTGTTATTAGTGTCTGACTTTATTGCACTGTGTTCAGAGAACGTGGTATGTTTTTAAAAATTTTTGAGATATTTTATTACTTAAATGCGGCCAATGGTTAGATTCATTCCACATGTCCTTGAGAAAAAATGTGTTTTAATTTCCCTCACTAATGTTTGTCCACTTGTATTTGAAACTGGTGATTTTAAATACTTGTAATGCTGGTGACAATTACAATGAGAGTTATATTTTCTACGGAGATTTTACTTTTCTTATTTATAAGGATTCCTTTTATTACTAGTCATTCAGTATTTGTTTCAAAGCCTAAGTGTCTCAAATAAATTCAGTTGTACCTTCTTTATTGGGTACAGTATTCACAAAACAACCCATTCTTTCTTGTACAATTCTTACTGTATTTGTGTCCCTGGGAGTATAGAGACTAATCTTATGGGGAAGGCTGAGTGGCATTTAAATATTCTATCTTAAAATTGCTATATTTATTTATAACTGTGTTTGCTTAAGTTTGCTGAAATTACTGATAATTTCTTTGCTTTGTGTTACTTCACATTTTTCATATTCTTCCTCCTCCATTTATGGTTTCTGTTTTTTATATCTACTTTACCTTTCTACTGGCCTGGAAATATTCATTATTTTTTTATTTCTTTGATATGATTGTATTAATATTTGACATACACATGAATCTTAACAAAGTCTACAAGTAATTGATAGCTTTAGCATAGCTCAACAGTCCTTATAATGCTTTCAGGGTATCACACTGTTTTCTGTCTCTCAATTGTTGTCTCCTACTCTGTTTTTGTTATATCTTGTATCTCATGCCGATTTCACATAGCCCATTTAAGCCTGCTTATTTATGTTTATAACTTCCCAGTGAGCCATATGACTCTCAGTATCCTACATTCGTCTGTTTACATATGTAGCCATAGAAATCATTTTAGAATTACTCACCTGTACATATTGCAAAATAGACAGAGTAGACACATGGCTTGTTAACTAAAGTCTGATACTTGCTTTTGGTGTATGGTATAGAAATATAGGTTCAAAAATATCTGAGAACCAGGCTAGATTTCACAGGTTGGTAATTCCAGATACTTTGGAAGCTGAGGCAGAAGGATTGCAGGCTCAAGACTTGGCTGGGCAGGAATAGAAGCAAGCCTGGGTTACTTATTGAGACACTGTCTCAAAGTAAAGAGAAAAAAAAAATGGGGGTCAGAAAAGCTCAGCGGCTGAGTGCTTGCCTAGGATGCTGCAAAGCTTGGGTTAGCTCTTTCCTTCACCATTCACTATGTTTTGTCATTCATTTTTAGTATAGGTAACTTGAGTTTGCCGACTACTGATGGGCTTGCAAAAGGCAAAAGTTAAGTAAAGGCCTATAGAAAAGTAGCTTTCTTTCCAGCTTTACTCATCCTAAGAACCAAAGTTTTTCTTTCTCTTTGTCTTTATTGGGAATGGGGTGGGGTAGTGCTGGGAATTGAGCCCACCCAGGACCTTGAGCATGCTGGTATATATTCTACTAAGTGACATCCTCAATTCCAAGTCCATCAGTTTCTGACTTACATGCTTCTGTTTAATTTTGTAAAAGCGCATTTGTTAGCATTTTAATGTGCTATTTTTTCAAGTTCTCAGTTAATATTTGAATGAGCATTCTTTACCTGTTTACCATTAGAGAGTATTTGAGATAAAAATCTAAGGTTTCATGTGGCTTCAGAAATTATTAGTTCTATATTACTAAATAGTTCTACCTTCTCTATTCTTTGCCTCAATACACATTCCTTTTACCCTTCCAAAACCCAGGACTGAGTGACATGAATGAAAAACAAAGAAAAAAAGATTATGGTGATCCTGGCATACGTTCTAAGAAACACTGAAAGCAGTTGAGGATTGTACAGTTCACAGTGCATTCCTGGTAGATATATGCATGACGGACTTCCCTGCAGCCACTGTCAGGCAGATTTACTGTAGTGGTCAGGATCTAGGTGGGGGCTCGGACTCATAGGAGACTTGAAGGAGAAAGGGTGGGATTGTTTTCAAGTGAGGTGCGTGAAGGTCCTGTAAGGCCTTTATGAAGACACGGATTATATGAGTGAATTGTCTTATGAATTTCAGCTACCTGGGGAATGGATGCCAGAGACCCTAGAGGTCCCGGTGCTTCAGGGAGGCAGAGGCAGAAGGAGACAAAAGTCTGAGGCCACCTTAGGTTACATAGTGAGTTCCGGGTCAGCCTGAGCCATGGGGAGAAAAAAAAAGTGGGGCTTAGCGAGAGGAAACAGAAAGTAGGTTCTAACATCATGGGCCAGATTAGCAGAAGCTCCTAACTGCTCCAAGTCCCTCCCAAGACTTAGCATAAGCCCCTTCCAGGATGAGCTAGTCCCATGATTCCCATTGAACTATGTTATTCTTTGTTCTCCCTACAATGTATAATCTTCTGCTATGAGCATCTACACTGAGAGTAGCTCAGATACAATCAGTAAATAAAAATTTTAGCTGAAATGCAAAAAACTAAGATGTTTAGTTGAAATGTCTGTGCTGTGAAACAGTTACTTGTTTGTTTTTTTTTTTTTTAATGTACTGTACATGTTTCTTCAATACTCAAAAACCAGCTTGCAAACGAAAGTGGTGTTTGCCTTTGAACACAGCATTTGCACATTGACATGAACGGCTATTTTCCCATGGCTGTCCAAACAGCTTTCTCTAGTTATTTTTGGCATTTTGCATAGGAACGCAGAACCAGATTGGAAAAGATTATGGGCCAGATAGGAAAAGAAGCATAAGGTTTCTTTCTTTTGTGCTAGTGTTTTTTTTTTCAATTGAGGCCATCAAGCCTCTCTTTTCCTATCCATGTACTAATGGGGCTTGACCATCCTTAGCTTCTGAGATCAGGTGTAATCAGGAACTTTCACATGGTATCGCCTTGGACAACCTTTTAGTCCCCCCTTCTTTTTATTTTTATGTTCTCTATACTAAGAAGAGAAGGGATGAAACTAGAACTCCCATTTTTCTTTTCTCTTTAAATTTTTATTATTTTTTTCTCCATACAATAGAGCTCTGATTTTCTAAGGAAAAACAAAACAAAACAAACAAACAAACAAACAAACAAAAAAAAAAAAACCAAAAACCTAAAATAGATAAGCTTGTTATTCTTTCCAAAATAGCAATAGGCTAAGCCCAGTCCTCTGCTATTTTTGAAATAATGTTTTATTGGGCACAGCTCTGCTCACTCCACAGCTCTGCTCACTCCTGACATTGTCTATGGCGACTCTCCCACAGCGTCAGAGTTGGAGCCGTTCAGGGGGATCATAATGGCCAACAGAGACTCTAGTATTTCCTGTCTTGACCTCTTCAGAATACAGTTGTTGATTCCTGCTTTGGAGTGTTTAAAGCTTTCACATGTTTTTGGCACTAAATCCCTCATTAAGTTGGTTCCCTTTCTGAGTACATTTGGTTTGTTCTGTTATTTCCAATCAGAACTGCTTAGGATATAATCTCATTTATGCATCTTCAAAAGATTCCTTTTCTTATGTGCCCACATTTGTGTATACACACACACACACACACACACACACACACACACACACATACACACACACACACAAATCTAAAACATGAGAACTGAGCTAGCTGTGAAGAGTGAATAAATTACTGTAAGTTAAGTACTTAGAACACAGTGAATGCTATTTAAGCATTTATTATTAATATTAGAATACTGCAAACTGAGCATAGTGGTGCAAGCCTCCAATCTCAGCACACAGCTGAGGTGGGAGGATGAATTTGAGGCCAGCCTGGGCTGCATCGTACCAGGGCAACCTGGGCTACATCTTGTTTAAAACAAACAAGCAAAGAAATAAAGAAACGAACAAACACAATAATAAAATAAAAATACCTTCCAAATACTAGAAAGTGTACTTATAAGTCAGTCTCTCTCTCTCTCTCCCCCCCTTTCTTTCTTTTCTCTTTCCTTCTCTGCAAAGTTTCATACATTTTATGCTAGTCTCAAACTTGCTATGTAACTGAGGCTGGCCTTGAACTCCAGACCTTCCTGACTCTACTTCTCCAGTGGTGGGATGGTACGTGTTTGTCATCATACTTGGCTGAGAGGCCTGTCTTTTATGTTTGATAGAGACTGCACAGATGAGATTTGATATTTATCCCCTCGTACTGAGTTAGCTATTGGGTATTAGCTGAAGTTCATGTTTGGCAGATGTCTAGCCTCATGCAGCTCTCTCAGTCCAGTGCAGCTCAACGCAGGTATCCAATGGCTTCTCTAGATGGGCAGTCAGCTCCGAATTACTCATGCTAATTACGTTAGGATGCAGCCAGGCGTTATGATGGTTCTCAAGGCATATTTTCACATGTTAACATCACTTTTGACACTTTTATGGTTCTTAACTCATAACTGAGAGACGGATTTAAAAAATTATCACCTTTTCCTTTAGTGTTCCAAAAGCTTACACATGCCAAAATCAAGACTGTAGATTCATCTTGGAAACAGTGAGAATATTTGGGACTTAAACTTCAGCTAGACAGGGGTCAAAAGGTCAGTTAGAACCCAGGAATATAGGCAGTTTTTCAGGTAAACACTGGCTAAATCCTTACTCAGTTCCTATAAGTGAGGAGAAGGTGGGCACTGAGGTTTAGATGTTGTCTGGATTAGGGTGTCCATTGCTGTTGAAGAGACCAGGACCACAGCAACTCTTTTTTAAAATTAATTAATTCAATTTACCTCTCGGTCATAGGCGCCTCCCTCCTGTCCTCCCAGTCCCACCCTCCCTCCCCCATCCCCTCTCCCCTATTCCTCAGAACAGGGGAGCCCACTCCAGCTCATCTAGTCACATGAGGACTGACTTTGTCTTCCTCCCATGTGGCCTGGCAGGGAAGCCCCATCAGGGATTTAGTTCTTTTCGAAGCTGTCTGAAGAGGAGTTGTAATGGTTTGCTCCATTCATATGCTCCTGAGCAAGGGAACACAAGAACCTGATTGGCCATGTCAGGACATACAGAGATTGGATCAGGATTAACTGAACAGGAGATACAGATGGAGCTCAGTGGGTAGAACGTTGGCCTAGCATGCCCAAAGCTGGGGGTTCAGTCCCTAGCACCTCACAAAACTGGGCAGGCATGGGAATCATGTCTGTAACCCCAACACTTCAGAGATAGGCAACAGAGCTCAAGGCTCCTTATCTATATAAAGAGTTCACGGCCAGACTCTGCTGCACGACACCTATCTAAAAAAACAAAGACAAAAACAACTAACTGAGCTGGGTAGCAGTGGTGTACACCTGTAATCCCAACACCCAGGGGGCAGAGCCAAGCGGATCTCTGAGTTTGAGGCCATCCTGGTCTACAGAGCAAGTTCCAGGACAGTTACACAGAGAAACCCTGTCTCAAACAAAACAAAACAACCAACCAAACAATTAGAAAGGAAAAACAACAACAACAAACAACAAAAAACAAACTGAAATTAATGGCCTCAGAATGGAACTGGGAAACACACACTCACACACACACAAGATACACACACATACACACACACGCGCATGCCCACAGACACAGAATTTCACTGCAGAAGTTGTATTTCATGGTTGTCTGGATTTTGTCATAACTGTGCCCCTTCCCGTGAACTGTTTCTTTCACTGTCTCATTACTCTTCCTTGCTGTGACCAAATGCTTGGCAAGAAAAAAACTTAAAGCTTTATCATGGTTTGTGGGGATACAGTCCATCGTGTGGGGATGGCACAGTGGCAAATGGAATTACGGCAGTGTGAGTGTGCCATAGCTGATTTCTCACATCATGCTGGATCTGGAAACAGAGACAGGATAGAAAGCAAGACCAAACTATGGTCCCCCAAATGCATTCCCAGTGACTCACTTCCTCCATTGCCTCTCTGCTTCCAAAAGTCCCTGCAACCTCCCAAACCAGCACCACTCGCTGGGAACCAAACAGTCAAAGTCAAGCCAGCCTGTGGGGGACATTGCACATGGAAACTGTAACAGTCTTGGCCTGAAAGAACCAGAGATTAAAAAAAGATGTAAACTCATACAAGGTATAATTTGTCCATTTAGATCCGCTTTGCTTTGAGTTTCCCTGGCTTCAGGAGAGTGGAGTTCTCTTTGTAAAACAGTGGTTTAGCACATGCATCTTCAGTGGGAGTGAGGCAGTCTTCAAAGGGGCAAAATTGTTTCTTGAGGAAGAGACTTTAACAGTTTTTTATTCCTTTTATGTTCAGAGCTTAGATACACATAAGAATACAAACAGACATACAGTACATGACATCAACATTTCTTGAGGAGGCAACTAAACAAAAACATGTCTGAAAAGTCTTCTTACGGGAAAATAGCTTTAAAAGGTTGGGATCTCCACAAGGACAAAATATATCAGGGCACGGGGGCCCTCTATGAGACTGTTTCTCCAACCTAGGATCATGTATGGATATAACCAGAACCCCTGCTTGGATGTAGCCCATGGTAGCTCAGTATCCAGGTCAGTTTCCCTTGTAAGGGGAACAGGAACTATTTCTGACATGAACTCAATGACTGGCTCCTTTCCCCCTGCCCCGCCCCCGAAGGAGGAACAGTCTTGCTAGGCCACAGAGGAGGACATGGCAGCCAGTTCTGAAGATACCTGATAAGCTAGGGTCAGATGGAAGGGGAGGAGGACCTCCCCTAGCAATGGACTTGGAAAGGGGCAGGGAGGAGATGAGGGAGGGAGGGTAGGATTGGGAGGGAATGAGAGAGGGGGCTACAGCTGGGATACAAAGTAAATAACCTGTGAATAATATAAACAAAAATAAAAATTAGTAATAATAATAAAAAAGGTTGGGAGACACAGACCAATAGCAGCAAATGTTCAAAGGAAAGGCTCTTTTTTGTTTCAGCCTCTTTTGCCTCTTGTTTGCTTGCTGTGCCTTCCAAAGCATGCTGTTGAAACATGGAGCAACCCCACAGCTAGAGGGTCAAGCACAAGGCAGTAAACGTTTTTTACACTTCCTGGAGTTGGAGACTCCAGGCTTGGTCAGACATCAGAAGACCAGCAGCTTTTCAGCCTGAATTCTAGGAGAATAAACAGAAGCTTTATTGCATGGGTAATTTTCTTCTCAATTGTTTTTTCTTTCTCACCGCTTTTGTTATCGGTGCCCTTATGGATTAGACAGCATGCAAGGTTTGGGGCCAAGCAGTCCTTGAAATACCATCTTCCTCTGCTTCCTGTGCAGTCTTGGGCAGACCAATCTTCTAACCTACAACTTCCTTGTTTTACAAGCAAGCACAATACTTACTATTAGCATGTAGGACTGCAGATGCGGCTGGTATTATCCTGTCTGTCACAGCAGGTTCATATCAGGCTCTGAAGAGAGCTGTGTTTCTAGTCCTGTCCAGTGCATGTGTGTTCTTTTTCAAAAGAAAGTATAGTCATCCCTCAGTATCCATGAAGACAGACTCTAAAAGCCTTTACAAGTACCCAAACTTGAGGGTGCTAAAGTCCCTTAAATAAATAAATTTTAAAAAATTATTTTAATATAGGTGTGTCATACCCATATCTTCCCATGTGCTTCAAATCATCTCTGGGTTACTCACAGTACCTAATGGACTAATAGAAATAATTGTTAAACTGGATATCAAAGAAAAAAGAAGACAGTTGTGTATGTTCAGTACAGATACAATTTCTAAAATGCTTTGACTTCATAGTTGGTTAAATCTGTAGCTGTGGATCCGTGTCTTTAGAAGGCTGAGCAGATCACCAACACTGATTGCATTAGTGTCTCGTGTCTCTCAGAGAACTATCAACAGATAGTTTGGCTTGTTTTAGACTTACAGAAGGAAGTTCTGAATCCCTAGAAGAAGACTGAGAGAGGCCACATTTACGAAAAGATCTTTAAATACAGCAGAAGGAAAAAATTCTGTTTCCTTCCCCCATCTGTGCTAGGAATTATTGGTTGTACATTAAGGCTTTGAAAAAAAAGGAGCCAAGATCAGCCATTCAGGAAGTAATTACTGAGCCTCCATGAATGTATGCTACTCCTCAACTGTTCCTTGGATGGAGGCTAATGCACCAAGAGGAGAAGGGGGCTGGATTCTCCTAGTGTTAGACCTACAGTTTCCTCCTTCCTCCTCTACTGCCCTTGATAATGCAACACGGTTTGGACACCTTCTTTTTCTTGACCTCCAGTAAAAGCTATTATTCTCTTTCTTTCTTTCATTTATTTATTTATTTTTATTTTTTTATATTAATTACAGTTTATTCACTTTGCATCCCAGCTGTAGCCCTCTCTCTCATTCCCTCCCAATCCCATCCTCCCTCTCTCATCTCCTCCCTGCCCCTCTCTAAGCCCACTGATAGGGGAGGTCCTCCTCCCCTTCCATCTGACCCTAGTTTATCAGGTCTCATCAGGACTAGCTGCAATGGCCTCCTCTGTGGCCTAGTAAGGCTGCTCCTCCCTAGGGGAAGGGGGAGGCCAAAGAGCTAACCACTGAGTTCATGTCAGAGACAGTCCCTGTTCCCCGTACTAGGGAAACCCACTTGGATGCTAAACTGCCATGGCTATATCTGAGCAGGGGTTCTAGGTTATATCTATGCATGGTTCTCAGCTGGAGAACCAGTCTCAGAAAAGATCCTGTGCCCAGCTATATTTGGTCCTTGTGGTGCTCCTGTCCTCTCCAGATGTTACTAACTGCCCCTTCTTTCATATGATTCCCTGCACTCTGCCCAAGGTTTCGTTATGAGTCTCAGCATCTGCTAGGTAGAGTCTTTCAGTGGCCCTCTATGGTAGGCTCCTGTCCTGTTTCTTGTTTTTGCCTACTTTCAATGTCCATCACATTTGTCTTTCTAAGTGAGGGTTGATCATCTTATCTCAGGACCTCCTTCTTGTTTAGCTTCTTTAGGTGTACATTTTCAACTGGCAAATTCTTGCAGTAGTAAGCATTCCAAGCTCCATCCACAGTGAAGTTTCAAATGTCCACGTTTGCAAAGTAAGTTGTAACATTTAAATAAAACTGCTACTTTGTCACTATGAGTACTGTTAGTGACTTTGGCAGAGGTGTTTTCCAGATTGGTGGAGCTCCTCTGGTCAGTACCTAAATTCTTGTCTAAGAATGTTAGAGAATGCCTTGTGTGTCTGCTGTTTCTGTGAAGCAACCTATCAGCATCAAAGGGAGCGAGTGTTTTGGACTTAAAGTTGTGAGGGACTACTTGTTATTGGTGTGTTAGCCACAGGGATAGGTGGGCTGTTGAGTTCATAGGCATTCATCTACAGGAATAAGCATACAGCCAGATATTCAGAAAAAAAAATCTGTAGAGCTGCATATTTTAGGAGAGCTGAAAACAAGTGGAACTGTAACACACTGGCTCTAAACTTTGAAAAATTTGTAACTGAAAACAGAGCTGATGAGACAAAATCGTCTTTCTTGAGTCATTGTTGAGAAAACTGGAAAATAACTAGGTAACTAAAAACAAAAATCTAAAACTGACTTCATACAAAATAAGTAAGGAAGTACCATGTTTTTTCTCAAAGAAAATTTAATCTGTTTTAGATACCTTGATCATGATAGGTTCACTTAAAAATAATTTAATTATTTATTCACTTTACAGCCCTATCATAGCCTCCTCCGGATCCTACCCTCCTTTCCTCTTCTCCGTATCCCCCTCCATTCCCCTCAGAAAGGGGGAGTGCCCTCCTCCCCTACATATCCCAGCACATCAAAGCACATGAGGACTGAATACATCCTCTTCCCCTGCCATCTGGCAAGGCAACCTCATCAGGGGAAAGTGATGAAAAAGCATGTAATAGAGTCCTTGTCAGAGACAGCTCCTGCTCCCCTTACTAGGGTACCCACATGAAGACCAAGCTGTCCATCAGGTACATATGTGTAGGGGGCCTAGGTTGAGCCCATACATAGTCCTTGGTAGGTGTTTCCATCTCCAAAAGCCCCACAGACCTCAAGTTGGTTACATTGGTCTTTTTGTGGAGCTCCTGTTCCCTCTGGGTTCTTCTATCCTTCCTCCCACTCTTCCACAAGGTTCCCTGCATTCCAACCAAAGTTGGCCGTGAGTGTCAGCATCTGTTTCTATCTGTTGCTGGGTGAGGCCTCTCAGAGGACGGCTATGTTAGGCTCCCATCTGCAAGCACAGCAGAGTGTGGTTAGTAGTGTCAGAGGTTGGCTCTCTCCCATGGCGTGGCCAGACATTGGCTGGACATTCCCTCAATCTCTGAACATCTTGTAGGCAGGGTAAATTTTTGGTTGAAGTTTTTGTGGGTGGGTTGGTGATCCCCTCCCTCAACTAGGAGTCCTATCTGGTTGGAGGGTGGCCTCTCCCTGCTAGAGTCACCCACATATCCTCCCAGGAGCCTACCCTGTCACAGGTCTCTAGCCTGTCTCTGAGATGCCCAAGGCCACAGTTTCTCTTCCCTCTGAAAGCCCTCTGTCCTCTTGCCCCTTCCCCACTTCAGATCCCCACTGTGCTTTGCCTCAGCACCCCTCTCCTATCCTGTTTCCTCTCTTTGAGCCCTTCCTCTGTCTATTCTATTTCTCCTTCTTGGTGAGATTCATGCAACCTCTTTTCAGCTTTCCTTGTTGCTTAGCTTCTTTTGGTCTGTGAATTGTAGTATGGTTATTCTGTACTATATGGTTAAAATCCACTTATAAATGAGTACATACCCTGTGGGTCTTTCTGGGTCTGGATTACATCACTCAGGATGATCTTTTCTAGTTCCATCCATTTGTCTGCAAATTTTCATGATTTCTTTGTTTTTAATAGCTGAGTAGTATTCCATTATGTAAATATACTACAGTATCTTTATCCAGTCTTCAGTTGAGGGATGTCTGGGTTGTTTCCAGTTTCTAGCTATTGGCTATTCAAATAAAGCCACTATGAACATAATTGAGCAAATGTCCTTGTTGTATGATGGAGCATCTTTCAGGTATATGCCCAAGAGCGGTATAGCTGGATCTTGAGGTAGTGCTATTCCCAATTTTCTGAGAAAGCACCAGACTGATTTTCAAAGTGGTTGTACAAGTTTGCCCTCCCACCAGCAATGGAGGGGTGTCCCCCTTTCTCCACATCCTCACAGCATGTGCTGTTACTTGAGTTTTTGATATTAGCCATTTTGATGGGTGTAAGATGGAATCTCAGAGTCATTTTGATTTGCATTTCTCTGATGATTAATGACATTGAGCATTTCTTTCAGTGCTTCTCAGCCATTAGAGGTTCCTCTTTTGAGAATTTTCGGTTTAGCTATGTAACCCATTTTTAATTGAATTATTTGGTTTGTTGGTGTTTAATTTCTTGAGTTCATTATATATTTTGGATACTAGTCTTTTGTCAGTCAGATGTAGGATTGGTGAAGATCTTTTCCTAGCCTGTAAACTGTCGTTTTGTTCTGTTGACAGTGTCCTTTGCCTTACAAAAGCTTTTCAGTTTCAAGAGGTCCCATTTATTACTGTTGATCTTAGAGTGGTTCACTTGTGAGAAGGTAGATAGGTGTGTGTGTGTGTGTGTGTGTGTGTGTGTGTGTGTATGCGTGTGTGTGTTTGTGTGTAAAAAATTGTTGGGAAAAGGATAGTAAGTGTATTGGCATGAAGTGAGGAATAAATATGGACAAGTAAAGAGTAGTAATCACTGATAGGGGAGGTCCTCCTCCCCTTTCATCTGACCCTAGCTTATCAGGTATCTTCAGGACTGGCTGCCATGTCCTCCTCTGGGGCCTAGCAAGGCTGCTCCTCCCTCAGGGGAGGTGGAGGTCAAAGAGCCAGCCACTGAGTTTATGTCAGAAATAGTCCCTGTTCTCCTTACTAGGGAACCCACTTTAATACTGAGCTGCCATGGGCTACATCTGAGCAGGGGTTCTTGGTTATATTCATACATGGTCCTTGGTTGGAGAAACAGTCTCATAAAAGACCCCTGTGCCCTGATATATTTGGTCCTTGTGGAGCTCCTGTCCTCTCCAGGTCATACTAACTCCCCCTTCTTTCATATGATTCTCTGCACTCTGCCCAAGGTTTGGTTATGAGTCTCAGCATCTCCCCTATCAGTGGACTTGGAAAGGGGCAGGGAAGAGATAAGGGAGGGAGGGTGGGATTGGGAGGGAATAAAGGAGGGGGCTACAGCTGGGATACAAAGTAAACCTTGATTAATATAAAAAAAAAATTATAAAAAAGAGTAGTAACCAGTAAAACTTTGAAAAACACAATTTGCATTTTAGCTCAGTTTCATGGCTTGGGGAGGAAGTAGTAATTTTAGGATTTAGTTTTTGAAGTTAGTGGAGAGCCAGGTAGTTAGGGCATAGAGCAGGTGTTTGAGGTTCCTCAGTTGTTCCATCTTTTCTTTCTTTCATTTCATTCTTTAAAAAAAAAATGTTTTTAAAGACAGGGTTTTACTATGTAGCCTAGGCTGGCCTTCAACTGATGATAATCCTCCTGCCTCACTCTCTCAAGTCCTGTTGTTACAGCTATGCATCCTCATGCTTAGCTCATCTGCTTTGGTTAACGAAGACAGTGCTGCTCCCAGAAGCAGACATCCTGTCTAATTGAGTTGAAATCTGTCACTCTGGTGTGCATACAGAACTCCTAATTCCTCTTCTATGGTGAGAGCCCTTTAAATATGGAAGCAGCTGTCTTCTCCCAGGCGCTCGGAGGAGAGGAGAAATGTGATGACTGTGCTGTTTATAGGACTGTCAGTTGTTGTTATGATTCAGAGCTCTGAGTGGCAAGCTGAAATGTTATCTTGGCTGTGATGCAGCGACTGGGCTTCACGTTCCTGCAAGTTGTTGTGGTGTTATGTACTGCAGGTCGACTGTAGGACAAATGCCTATGGATTTGATTTCACTATGCATAACTCCACATAAGGGAAAGTTAGACAGTTTTCCCTCCCTCTTTCTTTCCCCTCCTTCTGTCTGTCTCTCCCCTACTCTCTCTCTCTCTCTGTTTTGTGATAGTAATTGAAGTGAATTTGGCTAAGCAGCCTGGGCTTTGTAGTCAGCCCTACCTTTGAATCCAGACTTTCCATTTTCTCAGTGTGGGGTGGGAAGAGTTTCCACCCTCTCTAGTTACTCAATCTCTTTGCCATGAAGTGGGAAGAATGCTTATCATACAGGATTGATATTGGTCTTTAATTAAAAAGACATTTGTTACGTAAAATTCCATTCACTCTGCCCGTCAGTTGGCCATCAGGCTCAGCATCTGCTTTGACAGTCTGCACGGCAGAGGCTTTCAGAGGCCCTCTGTGGCAGGTTCCTATGTTGTTTCCTGTTTTCTTCTGGTTTCCGGAGACTCATACTCCAACCAAGGACTATCCATGGAGATAACCTAGAACCCTGACAATGCAGCCACTTCTGATGAGAACTGATAGACTAAGATTAGAAAGGAGAGGAGGACCTCCCCTATCAGTGGACTTGGGGAGGGGCATGCATGCAGAAAGGGGGGAAGGGTGGGACCGGGAGGGGAGGAGGGAGGGGCTTATGGGGGGGTACAAAATGAATAAAGTGTAATTAATAAAAGTTAAAAGAAAGACATTTGTAAGGAAGGAGATTTATAAGAAATAGGTTTAAAAAAATCATGGAGGCAGCCAGCAAGCTGGGGACTCAAGAGACAGAAACGGTGTAGTTTTAGTTGAAATTTGAAGGTTGGAGCTGATGGTGTCAATTCCAGATCAAAACCCAGCAAGCTCAAGGCAAGAAAAACTGCTGTCTCAGGCAGTCTAGGCAGCTGGCAGGAGATCCATTTTAGTTTATTGTTAGCTCTATCCAGGTACTGATGTTCAGTTGATTAGGGAGGCCTATACTCAGTAGACAGAACAATCTGCTTTTCTGTCTCACCAACAAACACCTCCATAGACACATCTAGACTAATGTTTGGTCAAATGTGTAGGCAGCCATAGCTCAGTCATAATTAATGACATAAAACATAATGGACATAAAGCCATTACTACTCTCTTCTGCACAGTGTTTTTCTAAGAAGTAAGACGTTCCAGGAATAACTAAGACCAGGTTAGGAAGAGAACATTGGGGAGGGCTGTGTTAGTCACCATGGGATGCTGTGGTGACATTCTCTATTATCTACAGGATTGGCTTGAGGACCACCCACAAGCTTTGTAAAGCATGTGTCCATGGTGGTGATTTTAGAGGAAGTTACATAAGGATAGGGCTCTGATCTAATCAATAGATAAATTCCTGATGGAGTCACAATATGATGGCATGGTTGGGAGAAAATGAAAGGCAGAAAGTAGAGAGAGGGTTTCCTTGAAGGCCAGAGGTCACTGGGGCAGTCTTGCTCTGGGTTATAGAAAGCTCCGACTCTTTCTCGGCATATCTAGGATATGAATGGTCCTGCCCTGCCATGTCCTCCCCACACAGTCAAATGAGACTCCTCAAACCGTTATTCCTTCTCAAAGTTGTTTATATCAGGTATTTTGTCCAAAGAGAAAAGTAACAAATGCAGATGCCGTACAAGGTACACCTCAACCAAGACTGGAAAAATGAGAACTTAGCTTCATCCTGGTGAAAAAGAGCTGAAGTATCCTCAGTCCATACCTACTGGTGGACAATTTCCAAAGGTGTCTCATGTGGATCCACCTGATGTTCATGAGCACAGTGTCTATGGAAACCATGGCTTGATGAAAAAGGTCAATTAGAAGTTTTGGAATCTCAGCCTACCTCCCTGTGACATGGAGCCAGTCACTTGTCTTCTATGAACTTTGGTTTAGTTTTCTGAACAGTGACAATAATGTTTCCTTACAGGCATAATGTAAAAATCAGAGTGGGCCAATGTGTTAAAGATATTTCTTTTTTTTAAAAAGGAAATTTAGTTTTTTAATTCTTTATTAAGTACACTTTATTCACTTTGTATCCCCCCTGTGGTTCCCTCCCTCCTCCCATCCCAATCCCTCCCTTCCTCCACCCTCTGCATGCATGCCCCTCCCCAAGTCCACTGACAGGGGAGGTCCTCTTTTCCTTCCTTCTGATCCTAGTCAATTACGTCTCATCAGGAGTGACTGCATTGTCTTCTTCTGTGGCCTAGTAATGCTGCTTCCCCCTCAGGGGGAGGTAATTAAAGAGCAGGCCAATCAATTCATGTCAGAGACAGTCCCTGTTCCTATTACAATGAAACCCACTTGGATACTGAACTGCCATGGGCTATATCTGTGCAGGGATCTTAGGTTATCTCCATGCATAGTCCTTGGTTGGAGTATCAGTCTCAGGAAAGACCCCTGTGCTCAGATTTTTTGGTTCTGTTGCTCTCCTTGTGGAGTTCCTATCCTCTCCAGATCTTACTGTTCCCCACTTCTTTCATAAGATTCCCTGCTCTCTGCCCAAAGGTTGCCCATAAGTCTCAGCATCTGCATTGATAGTCTGCAGGGCAGAGCCTTTCAGAGGTCCTCTGTGTCAGGCTCCTGACTTGTTCCCTCTTTTATCCTTCTTCTGATGTCCATCCTCTTTGCTTTTCTGGATAGGAATTGAGCATTTTAGCAAGAGTCCTCCCTCTTGATTAGTTTCTTTAGGTATACAGATTTTAGTAGGTTTATCCTATATTATATGTTTATATGAGTGAGTATATATTGTGTGTGTCTTTCTGCTCCTGGGATAGCTCACTCAGGATGATTAAAGATATTTCTTGAGTCTTGGACAAATACAAAATAATTTTGATTCTTTTTGGGAAAAAAATGTCCCTTTCATGACATAACCAGAGCCATTGCCTGCTTGTTAATGGCTTCTAAGAATTTCTTATCAGTTTCTTAAGGATTTTCTTTTACATTGTCCTGGGAAACTTGAATATAACCCCATAGGAGGCTTAAGTAAAAAATCATTCTGTAGCCACAGTTTTCCTTTGGATGCCTCAGATAACGAATGACCCAGCTAGATATTTTTCTAGAGAATTAAAAAAAATAATTTTAAAGCCACTAAATGAACCGCAGATCCTAGTAAAATGATTATGAGTTTTTTCTGGGCCATTGATGGTCGTTGACACCTGTAACCACATAACTAGAAGGTCAGAGGCAAGAGGATTAGTGGGATGTGGGGCTGTATGGAGAGATTGTCTCAAACAAACAAACCAAATGATCAGAAATCTGAAAAATTACAACCAGGAAAAAAATTACACAAAAGGGAAAATTGAAAAAAATACTAGTTTCTTTTTTTTTCTTTTAAATACTAGTTTTCAAGAGCAAAGAGCCTTGAGTAGACATTTTAGAAGACAGGAAATCATGGCCAGTGATCGAGCAAAGAAATATTTAATTATTTTAGTGGCCAATAAGATCATAGTGAAATATAATGTATGTTCTCTCAACTGGTTAAAAATTAATAGTTGTATTGCTACCTATTGTTCTAAAGATAAAAAATTCTTAAGCATATATTTTCCAAACCGTGCATGGAAAACACTAGTTAAAACAGGGAAAGCATGGAGGAAAACTGCCCCTTACATGCGTGTAGAGACTTCCTGTGTTCACAGGTTGAAAGACTCAACATAAAAATGGTATCAAGTATTCTGAAATTGAGCTGCAGGTTTGAATTTATACCCAATAAAACCCAGTTGGCACATGTTCTGGTTTTTCTCAAACCCCCATGGTCCTCTTACCTCAGCTTCCTAGTGACACAGTCAAAGGTGTCAACCACCGTGCATGGCTTTTATATTTTTTCTTTAAGGAATTTCTGTTAATGTGAACGACTTCTACAACTTCTCAAACTTTAGTATCATTAACGTTATCAATATCTGGACTTCTACTCAATTTTATATTATGCTTGGGGAGTAGGCATTCTTCATCTAGAAACTAATAAAATGAGTTCTTGAAGCATAATAAGACAACGATTTCCTCAGATTATGTAAAAAAAAAAATCCTAAGGAATTTCTTTTCCATAAATTGTATCTGGGTTAGCCTTCAGTTACAGTAGGGCTGAGTCTCAAATGCAAAGCTGGTATCTTTCTTCTATTAAATAAGGGGAATTTAGGGCCAAAAATGTACATAATAGCTCTGGATTGAGTTGTACTATTGAGCTTCCATAATGAAGACTGGAGTATTCCATTGGCAAGTACATTTTCCTCCCGTCTGGTAAAAGAATCTGGGTCTTCCATGCATATTTATGTCTGGAAAAAAAAAAGTCAAGCTCCTTTAAGCAAATGTGGTGTGGTGGATGCAAAGACAAATTTGCTCAACTGCCTGTCTCTTTCACCAGCCACAGTAGTTCAGCTTTCTTTTTTATGATGGAAGCCTTTTATTTTCAGTTTTTGAAAATTTTACGCATATATATGATGAATCTTGGTCATATCTGCCTCCCTCTCTTGCCAGCTCCCCCCAGGACATCTCTGTCTCAAATTTATTTATTTATTTTTTGGCCATAACACACTGAATCCAGTTATGCTGCCTGTACGCACATGGCTTTAGTGTCACGCACTGGGGCATGGACAGCTCACCAGATGGCCACACATTCAGAGAGAAGTGTCTCTATCTCCCTCTGCAGCTGTCAACCAACTGCCAGTAATTCCCCAGCTGGGGTGGGTGTCAGGGACCCCTCCCCACTCCGTGCTGGAATCTTTTTACTGGCTTGATCTTGCACAGGCAGTTTTCTTAACTGCCACGCCATTTCCAGAATGGCAGTTCACAGCACACATTCCCATCCTTCAGCTCTTACATTCTTTCTGTACTTCTCTTTCATCATCTTCCCTGGGCCTGGGAGAGGATGGTTGATATAAATATTTCATTTGTGGCCAGGCACTCACTTATTCTCAGGAATTTCTGCAGTAGCTACTCCCCACTGTCAAAAGTAGTTTTCTGATCAAGGATGAAAGCTGCACAAATCTATAAATATAAGCAGGAATATTTTGAAGGCAGTTTGACAACATGGCAGCTCAGCAAAACAACATCAACAGATTCTCCCCCCAGGGATGATGACTTCCCTAACCAGGGGTTTTGACCATGCTTACAGTACAAGGCATGGTACTCTTGTGCAGCAAATCTCAAATTCAATCGAGATAGGCATTGGGAGCCCCGATGCACCCTCCATCTTGAATGGCAAATGGTGTAACAATGGTTATACCAGTGAGCACATCTTTCCTGATGCCTGATATTATATTCGATTGTGATTTTTTTTCTGCATTTTGGTTTTCAATTTACAAATATAATTTTAATGTTAAGACATAAACCAAGTGGGATTAGTCTGGCAAAAACTAATAATGAATAAAAGCATGTATATGAGTGTGTGTGCAGGCACACACACACACACACACACACACACACACAATTACTTCTATTTTAGTATGAAAATCCAGCAATGGCAAAGAGTTATGGGAAGGATAAACTGTGGTATAAAACAGTGCCAGTTAAGACACTAAAAACGCCATACCATTTTTGAGGATTTATAAACCATGTTGAGAATGTTCCGTCGTTTTGGCTCTGGATGAACAGAGGTGGCTTTCAACTCATCACACACAGACATGTGGCACTGTGGTGTCAGAACAACTTGCTGTCCTTTGTAGATCATTTATGTGAAGCACCCACCAAAATATTGAGCAAAACCAGCCACTTGGTTTATCTTTAGGGGTAAAATTTTATTGTCACATGGAAACAACATGAAAGGCAGCAGCGGCAGCAACAAACAACAACATGAAACAGACTTGGGGAAGACCTTTGAGCTCTTATTTTCTTTTTCCAAATGAGCATCCTACTTAATCAAAGGTCTTTGTATCATTTAGATTAAACACCTAGTCTTGGCTTATCCAAAGTAGGCTTATCAGGGAAAGAGAACAGTCTTTATATTTCCTGGCCATCTGCCCATCCCAGAAAAATGACCCTTACTAACCCTTTCTGTTGAGACCTGGAAGGATCCTGCAGGCTGAAGCCCAAGGCTGGAAGATTTTGTACAGACACCATTTTCTAAAGCACACAGCAGAATGAGTTGCCAGGTTGGCCCAAACCTGACAGTACTTTGCTAACTATTTCCAGAACCCTCAAGTCTGCTGCCAACCATTACTACAAATTTTTCCTTGGAAGAATGCATTTAAGGGAAAGAGTTATAAAAAAAAAGATGGCAGCTTTGATGGGAACTTTATTGTATTCTTAGCCCTAAGTTATCTGAATGACATTGCGATCGTCTCCCACTTTTACAAGTTCTGACAGTAACTTATGTGCTTTTGTGGTTTGCACTTTGCAGAAGTAAAATTCTTCTGTGAGACTCCAGCCATTGCTGACATTGTCATCTTGGTGGATGGGTCATGGAGTATTGGGAGGTTCAACTTCAGGCTGGTGAGGAATTTCTTGGAAAACCTGGTCACAGCATTCAACGTGGGCTCAGAGAAGACACGGATTGGTATGATTTGTGGAACATAGAAGCTAGTTGCTATTGCAAACTTTCTGGGGGTGATTCCTAAGATTCAGAAACCCGTTACAAAGCTACTTTTAAAGTTATAGTATCAACTACACTGTGTTCCTGAAAGCACATGTTCAAATTGACAAATATTCCTAACAAATTTATATTATCCCTATTAAATTTTCCAATTGATGCTATCATTTACTTGGCTATTGAACAGATTAATTATCTGGAAATTCACTCTCTAGTTACTACTGATAATAACAAAGCTTCAGAACATAGCTGCAGAAGAATTTATCACACAGCCAAAAGTATTTAAAAGAAACATTCAAGTCCAGGGCATTGTTGAATTGAAAAGTTGGAAATAATATTTTGGTAATATCTTTGTCAAGTTAATTCTAGTTAAGATAAAAACAACAAAAAACTTTTATAAATCTTTGTGTCATATTCTAAGCAATACAATAATATATTTTCTATAAAAGTTTTTATAGTTATAGCTTTTAAATAGTCATTAAGGAATGCCATTCCTTAGAGAATGAAATAACAACAAATCAGGCTTTTTATCTACACATGATCAATCTTTTTGCCTTTAAATGCTAAGTACCTTGTTACTTGATAACTTCTAAACAAATAGAAAATATGTAAACTCCCTCTATTGCTAGGTACAACCAACTAGACTCCTTTAGTCTAATGCCAGGACTTTTCTTTGAAAGCATACAGCCAGGCAAGGAAAAGAATGTTAGAGAGATGAGGCCCTTAGGCTTTCTGCTTTCTTGAGTAGTCATGCAATCTTTAGGGCCTTTCTCTTCCTTCTATTCCAGGCTTGGCACAGTACAGTGGGGACCCCAGAATAGAGTGGCACTTGAATGCTTTTAACACAAAAGATGAAGTGATTGATGCTGTCCGAAGCCTTCCATACAAAGGAGGAAATACTCTAACAGGTATGTATTCTTCAATGCACATTCGCAGCTATATATCTTGTTCAACAGCAACTGTGTTACCTTCTTTTGCTCCTTTTTAAAGAGAGGACAAAGTGTTTCTTTTTCCTTTCTCTTTCTTTGTGTCTTTCTTTTTTTTGTTTCTTTTGTTCCTTCTTTTTTATTTTTATTTTTTACCAAATAATATTAAAAGCTCTTAGATGGCCTTTTTTGTCAAACATCATTAAGACTTAATCCAATCCAATCCAAAGGTGTAACGATTTTATACTTAGAGTCTAAGGAATGATGATAGAAAAACATTACTGTTTTTCTGTTTCCCACAGTTACACAACTACATTTTCTGTACAAGTAGGAAACTTGCTATGTTCAGTAAAATACTGCAATTCATAACACCCAAACATTTGAACCCAGGTGTTTTAAGAAGTGTTCATCGGCTCTGTGTGGCACGATGGTACACACAGAGCAGTGCATGTACTTGTCTACAGGCTGCAGTGATGCATTATGTGCTGGAACATGGATGAGTACAGCCAAATTCATTGCACATTACCTATCATCCATCCATCTACCTATCTATCCATCTATCTATCTATCTATCTATCTATCTATCTATCTATCTATCTATCATCTATCTATCTTTACTTGAGATAGTGTCTCCCTGTGTAGCGTTGACTGGAAACGCTTTGGTCTTTGTGTAGACCAGGCTGGCCTCCAACTCACAGAGATCCTTCTGCCTCTCCCTCCCCAGTGATGGAATTTAAGGCATGTGCCATCATGCCTGGCTAATTGCATGTTTGATTTTGAATTAACTTTCTATTTTACTTAGACAGGGTAGACAGAATAGACAAGGTTGCAACTCGGCAATCCCCTGCCTCTGCTTCCTGAATGTTGTGACTCTGAATGTGGATCATCACACTCAATGCTTTCTTATTTTTAATTGATAGTTTTTCTTTCCCCTCATTTGAAATTTCGATTACTAAAATTCATGAAAATATTTGAAGACTATTTGAACCACTAGTATTTTGGTAAATGATTAATACAACAATATTTACATTAAAATTATCTGTGCCATGAACATGAGTGGTTTGTGTAGATATGGTTTATTTTATTTTTTTAGTGCACTAATGAATTTAATAGGTAAAGTAGACAATATGTAATAACAAAGGAGCAACACAAGGGGGAAAAATGGAAATCCAATTAAAAGATCCAAAAGAAATACTAGCTGTTGGAGGGAAACAAAAACCAAATAAACACCCACTATAAAACAAATGAAGAACATATTTCCTGGATTTAGTAGGCTGGCCATGACTCATGGAGAATCTCTAAGCATGGTGAGCTCCATAACCGAAAAGTGGGTGGGGGGAGGGGCTAACACCAGAAATCAAAGGACTGTAGAACAGCTAAATAGACAATCACTATAGTAGAAAAGAAAAGAAGGAGAAGGATGAAGACATAATATTTGAAACAATATTTAAGCATCTTTGTGTGTGTGTGTGTATCCTGGAGACTGAACCGAAGAACTTCTAGCAGGCTAGAGAAGGGCTCTACCACTGAGTCACTTCTCCAGTATTATTTGAACAGCTTTGAACCTTAGAACATCTGTTGCCTTTCACTAACACATGGCTTGGAGACTCAGCTTTAGCCGTAAAGATCTTATTATGGACTTCTAGATAAACTGCTGGCAACAAGATAACTAATTGCCTCGCCAATCCAAAGCATACTTTAGTGGAATTTTTAATACCTATGAAAGCTTATTAAACACGGAAGGTTTCTTATTCCTTTTCAGGTAAAAATTGTCTCAGAAGGCAGTAGCTTGGTTTTAGAACTCGGTCGAATATATAGACCAATGGTTAGGCCACTGAGCATGTTTGAGACTCTGGAGTCAATTCTTAGTCTTGCCTCCCCGCCCCCAAGTAAAGTAAGTGAATAAGATCAATGAGAGAAAATGGAGAGGTTTATCATCTAACCTAATCCATGATACCTAACATGACTCCAGTGAATCTTTGTTGAGTGAATTGGTGGTCTAAAAGATCTCTTGCAATAAAAAAGCCTGTTTATATTAATTTTAAAAGAAGAAAAAGAGAACAATAAAGAAATAAAAATTTTCTTAAATAGCATTGCTAACGATAAAAATGTCTTTTAAAGATTCATGCAAGAGAAATTATTCATTTTTCAGATGAATGAAATGTATTATTTTTTAGTAACTCTGCTGTTGTTGTTTTCCATTCTCTGAAGAAAAGAAGTCTAGGGAAGAATCCAGAATGTGTTATCATCCATGTTGTATACTCCAGCGCAATAGTGGGTTCTTTTTATTACCTTTATCCTAGTGGATTTGGCTTTTTCATTAGGTTCTGTCAGGCTGTTGTGAAATGAAGGCTCACGTCTAATAAAAACCCTCTTGGCTCTACTCATCATGGGGATGTGCTTTCCAAACCAGAAGATTTCAATCGGAGATGTTTGCTCTGTGCTTATTTCTCCCAGGTCTTGCTTTGAACTTCATTTTTGAGAATAGCTTTAAACCAGAAGCAGGATCGAGGAGTGGAGTTTCCAAGATTGGCATTTTAATCACAGATGGAAAATCCCAAGACGATATTATCCCGCCGTCCAGAAACCTCCGTGAGTCTGGTGTAGAGCTGTTTGCTATAGGTATGTATACACTTATTAGTTCTCTTTTTAAGATTTTATTTATTTATTGTTTATTTGTTTAGTGCATGTGTGTGGAAGTGTGTGTGTGTGTGTGTGTGTGTGTGTGTATTTAACTTGTGGGCGTCAGTTCTCAACCTCCATCACATAAGTCCTAAGAAAGCACACACCTTTAATACCGGCATTCGGTAGAAGCAGTTGTATCTTTGAGTTAAGGACAGTCTGATCTACAGAGTGAGTTCTAGGATAGCCAGGGCTACACAGAGAAACTCTAGGAGAGAGACACACACAGAGAGAGAGAGATAAAGAGAGAGAGAGGAAGGGAGGGAGAGGGAGGAAGAGAGACAGAGGAAAGAAGGGAGGGAGAGAGAGAGAGATTCTCATTGGTCTTGGTGGGAAGTGCCTTTCCCCATCTAAGCATTCCTGTTTGTTTTTAAGACAGGTCTGGCCAGTAGCTGAGGCTGGTCTTGATCTTGTTAGCCTGTCTCAGTTTGAGTGCTGTGATTACATGTGCCAACACAGCCAGCTGCAGTATGTTTCTGTGTGTCTCTAGAGCTCCAGTTTCCATTGTGGACATAGGTACATTCCACTTAATGCAATACACACTGCTCTAAAAGCCAGAGGCCCGAGAACTTTCTGTATCAGGTTTGGTATCTGTGCCCAACTTCCTTGCATTTAAGATAAGAGTGATTCTGTCACGTACACCACAGTATTCGGACCTACTGAGCATAAAATGTTTGAAAAAGCGTATAGTGACATGCTAAAATTAGATTCACATTTGTTTCCATTTGATTACTCATGACTTGCTCTTCAGGGTTAGTTTATAGCTGTCTCTTTGCTAGTGGCACAAGAAGAAACTATTTCCCACGTATTCCAGAAATTAAGAGTCCTTCAGCTATTAAAGACATTCAGTGTTGCTGACTTGATACAAACACTCTGAAAGCTATCATTTTATGAAAAAGGATATATACAACAGATCCAGAGTAATTACAGAATGTTTACATGATAAGCTTTGCCTTCGATTAAAATGTTTACAATTTCTCTGGCAAGAGGAAGGTCTTCTGTTTAGTAGAGACCAATAAACTTTGGCAGAAAAAAGCTTGATTCCCAAGGACTGAAACGTTAATCAAAATGGTATAGCAGATCCCTCAACAGGGCTCTGAAGCCACTTAAAGTCCCTCGTTCTGAATGGCCCACTCAGCTATATTTCACACAGTTAATTAGCTGTGCTTATCAAAAACATACTTTAGTCTTTTCATGAGCTTTCTGTAAGACGGTTGTTCATGAAAATTGAATACTTGTAGGTTCTGTAGAGGTCAGAAAAGATACCATGGGTGCAGCTCTGAAACTGGCTCCAGGCCTCTAATCCTAATCCTAATTCTAATCAGTTACAGTTTCTATTGCTGTGATGAGATGCTATGACCATGGCAATTCATTTTTTTTCCTTTTTATTTATTACAATTTATTCACTTTGTATCCCAGCTGTAGCCCCCTCCCTTGTCCCCTCCCAATCCCATTTGCCTCCCTCATCTCCTCCCATTGCCCCTCCCCAAGTCCACTGATAGTGAGGACCTCCTCCCCTTCCATCTGACCCTAGCCTATCGGGTCTCATCAGGACTGGCTGCAATGTCTTCCTGGAAAATATTTAATTGGGGCTGGCTTACTGTTCAGAGGTTTAGTCCATTATCACCATGGTGGGAAGCATGGCACCATGTAGGCAGACATGTTGCTGGAGAGGAAGCTGAGAGTTCTCTATCTGGATTCTCAGGTATCGAGAAGGAAGAGTTGGGCCTAGGTTGAGCTTCTGAAACCTCGTAGCCCATCTCCAGTGACATACTTCCTCCAACAAAGCCACACCTCCCAATTGTGCCTCTCCCTATGGTTCTATGGGGGCCATTTCATTCAAACCACCACACCTATTAAATTGAAGTAGCTAGGAAGAAGTTGTCTTGCAAGCTTTACTTTAAAAACAGCCAAATCAGGTCTGATACAGCAGAGTATGCCTCTAATTGCAGCATGTGGGGAGTAAAGTCAGGCAGATTTCTGTAAAATTGATGCCAGCCTGGTCCACGTGGAGAGTTCTATGGTAGCCAGGGATACTTGTGAGACTCTGTACTTTGAACACATTTTTCAGGGTTCAGAACAACTGACAGACCCAATAGAGTATCATTCTTTGTGTGCTGATGTTTCTCTTACTTAGAGAAAGATTTTAGAAGATTCCTTGTTCATACATTTTATTTTATTCTTATTTTATATATTAGAATAGGTTGCTGATTAGTCACTTTTTAAAAAGACATTTCTTTTTGTTTCTTATAGAGGAAAGCATTTAATTGGGGTTGGCTTATAGAATCAGAGGTTTAGTTTATTGTTGTCATGGTGGGAAGCATGGTGGTATTCAGGCATACATGGTGCTGAAGAAGGAGCCAAGAGTTCTACAACTTGATCTGCAGGCAGCAAAGAGAGAACTTTTTTGTTTGTTTGTTTGTTTGTTTGTTTGTTTTTGAGACAAGGTTTCTCTACATAGTTCTTGAATTTACTCTGTGGACCAGACTGGCTGCGAATGCAGAAATCCACCAGCCTTTGCCTCCAGAGTGCTGGGGCTAAAAGCGTGCACTACCACCACTGGCAAAGGACTTACTTCTTATTGGTGTTTGTCTGGAAATAGTGGCAGAAACTGTGGACCCTGTGGTTTTCTCTTCTTACTCCCTGCAACTTCTCTAAACAGTGAGTCACTAGAGGATGAGACTGTACCTTCCTTCATTGCTTCTACCCAACACCCGACCTGGTCCTTGACACTTTCCAAGTGCTCTGTAAGTGACTTGGTGGTGTAAAAGATTTGAGAGAAAACACTATCACGCTCAGCATTGAAAATAAAGATGCTCATGAAAGGTGTATCTAAGGGAAGTCTATTTTTTTTTCAAGTACGTGCAGGATATTGTCTTTAACTGTACAACTGCTATTTGCATTTTTCATTCATGGAAGTGAGAATAGAAGAGAACCAAAAGAAAATTAAAATTTCATCATGTTCAAACTTTACTTGAGTATTTTTATATCTTTGTTATTTTGCATGTATGTGTTTGAGGAAGGCGAGGTAAGTATTTAATCACAGTGGTATGTAGGGACCATCTTATACCTGTTTTCAAGAGCCAGTGACATATCACAGAGCTCATCCCTCATCTGCATCTTTTGACGTTGGATAAGTGTTTGATATCAAAGGTATTTACACTAGAGAAAGCGGTAAATACTGGAAGTGAGCACAGGAAGATGACTGCTATGTATTTAACAACATATTTGTGCAACACAGAAGGGCAATGAACCATGTAATCATTTTGGTCCTGGGAACTGATTCAGTTGCTTGTACGAGGCATTAACATTTATTACTCTGAAGTTGAACAGTGCATCTTTCAGAGCTGCCAACAAGAGAAAAAATGCCTATAATCCACTCTTAGACTTACTGCTCGGATTGTGGGCTACAGAATGCTTTATTCAAGAATTACTAGTGTCACTGTGTGCCAGGCATTGTGGTGCATTCTGGGATGCAAAGATGGATGGAAGAAGACTCCTGACTGCACAAATTCCTTCCAAGCCATCACTACCAGCTCCTTTATTTTCCATGCAGTTGCAACAAACTATTTTATTCATAAAGTCGAGGAAGCAAAAAGATGGGAGGGGAGAGGGACAGAATCTTTTCTAGCATGTTCTATCAAGCGTAGACTTGCATGACAAGAGAAAGCATTCTCTTCTCTAAGATTATTCAGCTCACATTGTTATATTGACTTAGCTGTGTATTATAGAAGCCTTTGGGCAAGAAACATCAGATACATATTTCTTTAAGTCTCTCATTCAGGAAAAAAAAAAGCCTCAGCAGAAGAGTTAAGCTAATGGGGGATTATCTTGTGTGTTTATCCTGAATTTTATGCTTGCTTTAATAATCCTTAGAAGAGGGTTTAAGCAACTTAGTGAATTCATCCAGATCTTATTTAACTTCTCTGGAAACTACCTGGAAGTGAGCGGTATTCTTTATCTTAAGCCTCCTAATGTACATAATTCAGTGTCTATTAAAGCTTTGTTGCTTAGTATGTGTTGAGCGAAAGATTTGTAATTGCCCAGCCAGGCATATAAGAATTCATCTGTGCTGCTCCATGTCATCACTCTAACGCGCTAAAGCTAATATCTTCAGATGACATTACAAGGATTTCTAAAGAAATTCTCTTTGTTTGCTGACTCTTGGAGAAGAAAATTTTCCCTTTACACCCAAGAAACTTAGTCATGTAACTCTCTTTTTTTCTATTTCCAAGTTCCTTTGCTCTCTGCAGTGGTACCCTCTGATTATCAGTGTGATGTCCTGGAACCACAGCAACACCCTTGCTAGTCGAGTATCCTGACAAGTTCACTGACCCTGTGTGGGTAAAGCAGCAACGGTTGTGTAAAGAAACAACAGAGGTTGTTGTGAGGACTGAGTGAATGCACCTAGAACCCCCGAGGTGACCACGAACACCTCAGTGCTCGGGGTAGAGTAAACATACTCCATCAAGCATCTCCAGCCACTGCCTTTTGCCCTCCTCTGCTTGACCTGTGGTGATGAATACCAATAGGGGCTATGGAAGCCACAGAACTTCCTTATTTGGTCTGTCAAAATTTGCGGAGATCACTGGGCAGTAAACTGTGTTTCAGTCCATTAAAAGTATCTTCACGCAGATTTCCCTCTAGTCCAGTGCTGAATAAAATAATTTTGTGTGTGACATTTTCATGATAGCAGTATTTCTTAATTTTATTTTTTTTGAGGTGCAGCATCTCCCACTGTAGCTCAGGCTAGCCAGGAACTCACTGTATAGCCCAAGCTGGCCTTGAGCTCATGGCAGTCCTTCTACCTTCTGACAGATGAGATTATAAGCACATTTTTGAATGTAAATAAACTTATTTTGCAGAAGTTTAAACCTGAAGATTGATATTTTATGGTACTGGTTTAGTTATTCTTGATTCTGCAATGTTGTGCAATACAGAAGTTATATCAAAGTTATTTTCCTGTCGGGGTGTGCTGAGCAAAATCACTACCTAATTTCTTAGGAAACAACTCACATGAAACATTCCCTTTCTCTCTCTCTTTTTCTTTCTTTCTTTCTTTCTTTCTTTCTTTCTTTCTTTCTTTCTTTCTCTCTCTTTTTCTTCTTTCTTTCATTTTATTTATATATTTATTTATTACAATTTATTCACTTTGTATCCACATTGCAGCTCCCTCCCTCATTTCCTCCCTATCCCACCCTCTCTCCCTCTTTTCCTCCTATGCCCTTTCCCTAGTCCCCTGATACCTCCCCTTCTACATGACCCTAGCTTATCAGGTGTCATCAAGGCTGACTGCATCATCTTCCTCTGTGACCTGGCAAGTCTGAACCTCCCAGGGTGAGGTGATCAAAGAGCCAGCCACTGAGTTCATGTCAGAGACAGCCCCTGTACCCCTTACTAGGAACCCACTTGGAAACTGAGCAGCCAGTGGGCTTCTTTTGAGCAGGGGTTCTAGGTCCTCTCCACGCATGGTCCTTCTTTGGACTATCAGTCTCTGCAGATTTCTTTCTTTTCTTTTCTTTTCTTTTCTTTTCTTTTCTTTTCTTTCTCCCTTCCTTCTTTCCTTCCTTCCTTCCTTCCTTCCTTCCTTCCTTCCTTCCTTCCTTCCTTCCTTCCTTCCTTCCTTCCTTTTTCTTTTTTAAGATGGGTCTCACCATAGTATTGTTTGGCCTGGATTTCACTATGCAGACCAAACTGGCCTTGGCTTCACAGAGATCTACCTGCCTTTGTCTCCAAAGTACTGGGGTTACATGTGTGTTTCATCACACTCTGACACATGCTTTTGTCATTAAAAAAATTCAAATAAATAAATTCTGTGCATCCAGTATATTCTACCAAATCCTACTACGCTGCCTTTTCTTTCCCCTTCTCCTGTTGTGAGTTTCCTTTCTTCCCTTGGTTTGTACTTTCATGTGTTTATAAACAGGATTTTATATATGTACCTAAAATCTAGGATAATAAATGAGAAAAAAAATACATTATGTGCCTTTCAGAGACTGGCTTAATTAATAAGATTATTTCTATTTACATCCGTTTTCCTGTAAATGACATAACTTCATCCCTCACTGTGGCTGAAAAAATGTTCTGTTTTGTACATACATCGCATTTCCTTAATCTGCTTCAGTGTCACCAGACACACAACCGTCAGGTAGAGGATGCCTTGACTTCGGGAGAGACCGAGTTAACATTTCTGCAGTGGCTCCTCCTAGGGAGCCATTGGCGTCACCACCCTTCCTATTTTCCTCAATGGCAGGGGTTAAAAATGCCGACCTGAACGAGCTGCAGGAGATTGCCTCTGAGCCAGACAGCACGCACGTGTACAATGTTGCTGAGTTTGACCTGATGCACACCGTGGTGGAGAGCCTGACCAGGACTGTGTGCTCCAGAGTGGAAGAGCAAGACAAGGAGATCAAAGGTAAGACAGGGCAGAGAGAGCCAAGGGACAGGATGTGGGCATCTCAACATACATAGGTCTGGCACGGTCTTCACAGCTCTGTAACCACACACATGTGTCTGTCACTGTGGACACGGGTCTGCCACTGTGGACACTGAGCCATAAATGAGAGACAACATGCCCACGAGTTCATCATGCTCACTGGTCTTTCACTATGCATGTAAGTCAATCATGGTGGGCACAGGTCTGCAACAGACTATAAACAATCCTATCTTTTTCAAGTTGACTTTCTTAACACTCCATTGACACCTTTGTGAGGGTAAGGGACACTTGCTTTGACCAGTAGGGGATTTTCAGTGTATTGTTAACATTTGGACCATTCCATTTTTAAAGTCAAATGCTTAATTTCGAGATAATTGTGCGGTCACATAAGTTGTAAGGAACAGTACACAAAGAGCTAGTGTTTTCTTTTCCGGCTTTAACCTAACAGCAGCACCTTGCAGAGCCAGCATGGTCTGAGCAGTGCTAGACTTGGCATGAAAAACATTTCCATCGCAGAAATGCCCCTGCTGCTGTTAGTGCTCTCCCTTACATCCCCTTGCCACCCTCCTGCTGAACCTCACAGCCGCTAGAGTGCTCTTGGTTTATATGTATGCCTTTCATTTCAAAACCGTTATACAAATGGAACTATCCAGTATCCAGCCTTTGGGGATTGGATTTTTCATGCTGAATAATTCCCTAGAGATTTATCCACATTATAAGTAGATCAATAGCGCTTTTGTTTCTTTGGTATAGCTGTGGCACTGTTTAAGCATTTACGTGTTCTGGATTCTTTCCAGTTTCAGGATGCTATGATAAAGCTGCTGTGAATAATTGTTTATTGACTTTTGTGTAAATGTAGGTTTTAATTTCTCTGGAATAATGCCCAGGAATGCAATGACTGAACTGTATCTTGGGTCCCTGTTTAACTTAATTTAGTTTTCATTAAGAAACCTACAGACTATCTCCAGAGTCTAGAATTTTATGTTCCAAGTGGCAACACGAGTGATCCCATTCCCATGTGTTGACACCAATATTGATTTTCTTTCTGCTTTTGTTTTAATTTCAGCCATTCTGAAAGCTTTATAGTCATACAACACTGTGGATTTTGATTTTCGTTTCCCTCCTGGCTTTTCATTGACTTGTTTTTTTCTTCTCTTTGTCCTCTGAGGTGAAACACCTCTACAGGCACATCTATAATGAAGGCATGATTTTGATCTATTTCATAAATAGAATACTCTATTAGTATTCTTTCGATGTTATAGAGTCTACAGCAGTGGTTCTCAACCTGGTTTCACAGGTGTCTCCTAATAGCATCAGAAAACACAGATGTTTATATTATTATCCATTACAGAGGCAAAATTACAGTTATGAGGTAGCAATAAAAAGTATTAAAGGGTTTCAGCATTAGGAAGAGTACCATTGGTCTATGGCTTCAGTTTCCTTCCTGAAACTGGTGAGTGACATGTACAAAATTCTCTTAGCTTAGCCATTTTTCTTTACCACAACCGTGTATCATAAATTGTGTTATTACCCATTTCTCTACACATGAGAGAATCATACTAGCAATTTTATAATTACTGTTTCAAACACCAAACATAGTTTTCTGGAGAGTGTCTGCTATAACTCAGGCTGTGTGTGAAGTTGCTTTATAGCTGAGGATGACCTTGAACTTCTAACCCTCCTGCTCCTACTTCCCTAGTGCTGGGATTACAGGTGTGTGCCACCATGCCCAGTTTCTGCAGTTCTGGAGATTAGACCCAGAGCTTCCTTTGTGATAGACAAATACTCTGTCAGCTGAGCTGTAATTCCAGCTCATATTAAACATCACTGAGAAAGCCTGAGACAATAAATTTTATTGTTTCCTTTATTTTACGTTTTCTGTCATTTTTTTCTTTGTAATAATCTGGAGTCCTTCTTTCTAATTAATTTTTTTTCTAGTGAAAGCACTGTACCATTTAGCCCTCTAAAAAGATAGTCTGCCAGTGTCAAAAATCTCTTTTTTTTTCTGAGCTATGTCTTGGTTTTTCCTACATTGCTGACATGTCTTTGCTGGCTGTTGAGATCTCGCTGAACAATCTTATTTCTGAACATTTAAACAGAGTTGTATTGCTTCTTCTTGGTCTTCAGAGTCTAGGAATTGTTTTCTGCAGGCAAGGGGCACTTCAATCACTGTTTTGAAGATTTTTTTTTCCTCTTTACTGTTCAGAAGTTTGAGTGTGGTTGGCTTAGTGTGAATTCTTATGGATCTATCTTGTACAGAGTGAAATTTTTTTTCCATCAAATACAGTTTTGAGTCCTAACTTCTTTTTCTTTTTTTAAAAAATTTATTCTTTATTAATTACACTTTATTCACTTTGTATCCCCCCTGTGGTTCCCTCCCTCCTCCCATCCCAATCCCTCCCTTCCTCCACCCTCTGCATGCATGCCCCTCCCCAAGTCCACTGACAGGGGAGGTCTTTTCCTTCCTTCTGATCCTAGTCAATTAGGTCTCATCAGGAGTGGCTGCATTGTCTTCTTCTGTGGCCTGGTAAGGCTGCTTCCTCCTCAGGGGGAAGTAATTAAAGAGCAAGCCAATCAGTTCATGTCAGAGACAGTCCCTGTTTCTATTACAATGGAACCCACTTGGATACTGAACTGCCATGGGCTATATATGTTCAGGGGTCTTAGGTTATCTCCATGCATAGTCGTTGGTTGGAGTATCAGTCTCAGGAAAGACCCCTGTGCTCAGATTTTTTGGTTCTGTTGCTCTCCTTGTGGAGTTCCTGTCCTCTCCAGATCTTACTGTTTCCCATTTCTTTCCTAAGATTCCCTACACTCTGCCCAAAGGTTGCCCATAAGTCTCAGCATCTGCATTGATAGTCTGCAGGGCAGAGCCTTTCAGAGATCCTCTGTGTCAGGCTCCTGACTTGTTCCCTCTTTTCTCCTTCTTTTGATGTCCATCTTCTTTGCCTTTCTGGGTAGGGATTGAGCATTTTCGCCAGAGTCCTCCCTCTTGATTAGTTTCTTTAGGTGTATAGATTATAGTAGGTTTATCCTATATTATATGTCTATATGAGTGAGTATATATCATGTGTGTCTTTCTGCTTCTGGGATAGCTCACTCAGGATGATTTTTTCCAGATTTACAGATCATTTACCTGCAAATTTCATGATTGCCTTGTTTTTTATTGCTGAGTAATATTCCATTGTGTAGATGTACCACAATTTCTGTATCCATTCCTCCACCGAGGGGCATCTGAGCTGTTTCCAGCTTCTGGCTATTACAAATAAGGCCGCTACAAATATGGTTGAGCAAATGTCCTTATTGTGTACTTGAGTCTCTTTTGGGTATATGCCTAGGAGTGGTATAGCTGGAATGAGGAAGGGCTATTCCTAGTTTTCTGAGGAAGTGCCAGATTGTTTTCCAGAGTGGTTGTACAAGTTTACATTCCCACCAGCTGTGGAGGAGGGTTCCCCTTTCTCCACAACCTCTCCAGCATGTGTTGTCACTTGAGATTTTGATCTTAGCCATTCTGATGGTGTAAGGTGAAATCTTAGGGTCATTTTGATTTGCATTTCCCGTATAACTAAGGACGTTGTACATTTCTTTAAGTGTTTCTCTGCCATTTGATAGTCCTCTGTCGAGAATTCTCTGTTTAGCTCTGTTACCAATTTTTTAATTGGATTACTTGATTTGTTGCTGTTTAACTTCTTGAGTTCTTTATATATACCGGATATTAGTCCTCTGTCAGATATAGGGTTGGTGAAGATCCTTTTCCAATCTGTAGGCAGTCGTTTTGTTCTGACGACAGTGTCTTTTGCTTTACAAAACTTTTCAGTTTCATGAGGTCCCATTTATTGATTGTTGCTCTTAGAGCCTGTGCTGTTGGTGTTCTGTTCAGGAAGTTGTCTCCTGTGCCAATGAGTTCAAGGGTATTCCCCACTTTTTCTTCTAACTGATTTAGTGTGTCCGGTTTTATGTTGAGGTCTTTGATCCACTTGGACTTCAGCTTTGTGCATGGTGATAAGTATGGATCTATTTTCATTTTTCTACATGTAGACATCCAGTTAGACCAGCACCATTTGTTGAAGATGCTATCTTTTTTTTCCATTGTATGGTTTTGGCATCTTTGTCAAAGATTAGGTGTCCATAGATGTGTGGGTTTATTTCAGGGTCCTCTGTTTGGTTCCATTGATCCACCATTCTGTTTCTATGCCAGTACCATGCAGTTTTTAAAACTGTTGCTCTATAGTACAGCTTAAGATCAGGGATGGAGATACCTCCAGAAGATCTGTTATTATAGAGGATTGTTTTAGCAATTCTGGGCTTCTTGTTATTCCATATGAAGGTGAGAATTTTTCTTTCCAGGTCTGTAAAGAATTGTGTTGGTAATTTCATGGGAATTGCATTGAATCTGTAGATTGCTTTTGGTAAGATGGCCATTTTTACTATGTTAATCCTGCCAAGCCATGAGCATGGGAGATCTTTCCATCTTCTGATATCTTCTATTTCTTTCTTCAGAGACTTGAAATTTTTTTCATACAAGTCTTTGACTTTCTTGGTTAGGGTTACTCCAAAGTACTTTATGTCATTTGTGGCTATTGTGAAGGGTGTTGTTTCCCTAATTTCTTTCTTGGCCCTTTTCCTTGGGTATACAGGAGGGCTTCTGATTTTTTTGAGTTAATTTTGTATCCAGCCACTTTGCTGAAGGTGTTTATCACCTATAGGAGTTCCCTGGTAGAGTTTTTGGGGTCACTCAGGTACACTATCATATCATCTGCAAATAATGATAATTTGATTTCTTCCTTTCCCATCTGTATCCCCTTGATCTCCTTCAACTGTCTTATTGCTCTAGCAAAGACTTCAAGTACTATGTTGAAGAGATATGGAGAGAGTGGGCAGCCTTGTCTTGTCCTTGATTTCAGTGGGATTGCTTTAAGTTTCTCTCCGTTCAGTTTGATGTTGGCTGTAGGTTTGCTGTATATCGCTTTTACTATGTTTAGATATGTGCCTTGTATCCCTGATCTCTCCAATACTTTAAACATGAATGGATGCTGAATTTTGTCAAATGCTTTTTAAGCATCTAGAGAGATTATCATGTGGTTTTTTCTTTCAGTTTATTAATATGGTGGATCACATTGATGGATTTCTGTATATTGAACCACCCCTGCATGCCTGGGCTGAAGCCTATTTGGTCAAGTGGATGATATCTTTGATGTATTCTTGTATTTGGTTTGCAAGTATTTTGTTGAGTATTTTTGCGTCAATGTTCATAAGGGAGATTGGCCTGAAATTCTCTTTCTTTGTTGGGTCTTTGTGAAGTTTAGATACCAAGGTGACTGTGGCTTCATAGAATGAGTTTGGTAGTGTTTCTTCTGTTTCTATTTTGTGGAATAGTTTGAAGAGAATTGGAGTTAGCTCTTCTTTGAAGGGCTGGTAGAATTCTGCGCTGAAACCATCTGGTCCTGGGCTTTTTTTTTTTTTTTTTTTTTTTGGATGGGAGACTTTCGATGACCGTTTCCTTGGGGGATATAGTGTTATTTAATTGCTTTACCTGGTCCTGATTCAGTTTTGGTAAATCGAATCGGTCAAGAAAATTGTCCATTTCATTTAGATTTTCAAATTTTGTGGCATATAGACTTTTGAAGTAAGTCCTAATGATTGTTTGGATTTCCTCAGTGTCTGTGGTTATGTCCCCCTTTTCATTTCTGATTTTGTTGATTTGGATGGTGTCTCTCTGCCTGTTAGTTAGCTTGGCTAAGGGTTCGTCTATCTTGCTGATTTTCTCAAAGAACCAGTTCTTGGTTTCATTGATTCTTTGAATTGTTTTATTTGCTTCTAATTGATTGATTTCAGCCGAGTTTGATTATTTCCAGCCATCTACTCCTCTTTGGTGTGTATGCTTCTTTTTTTTCTAAGGCTTTTAAGTGAGCCATTACGTTGCTTGCATGAGGTGTTTCAAATTTCTTCTTGAAGGCACTTAGTGCTGTGAACTCTCCTCTTAGTACTGCTTTCATTGTGTCCCACAAGTTTGAGTATGTTGTGCTTTCATTTTCATTGAATTCTAGGAAGTCTTTAATTTCTTTCTTTACTTCTTCTCTGACCCAGCTGTCAATTCAGTAGCAAGTTGTTCAATTTCCATGTGTGTATAGGCCTTTTGCTATATTTGTCATTGAGGTTCAGCTTTAGTCCATGGTGATCAGATAGTATACAGGGATTATTTCAATCTTCTTGTATCTGTTGAGTCTTACTTTGTGCCCAACTATATGGTCTATTTTGGAGAAGGTTCTATGAGGTGCTGAGAAGAAGGTAAATTCTTTTGTGGGTGAAAGATTCTGTAGATGTCTGTGAGGTCCATTTGATTCATGACCTCTGACAGAGTTATTGTTTCTTTGTTTAATTTCTGTTTGGTTGACCCGTCCTTTGTTGAGAGTGGGGTGTTGAAGTCTCCCACTATTAATGTGTGGGGATCTATGTGTGGTTTGAGTTTTATTAAAGTTTCTTTTACAAATGTGGGTGCCCTTGCATTTGGGGCATAGATGTTCAGGATTGTGATATCTTACTGGTGGAATTTTCCCTTGATGAGTATAAAGTGTCCTTCTCTATCTCTTTTGATTAATTTTGGTTGAAAATCTATTTTATCGGGCTGGAGAGATGGCTCAGCGGTTAAGAGCACTGTCTGCTCTTTCAGAGGTCCTGAGTTCAATTCCCAGCAACCACATGATGGCTCACAACCATCTATACCCTCTACTACCCTCTTTTGGAGTGCAGGTGCACATGCAGATAGAGCACTGATATGCATGCAGAGGGGGAAGGAAGGGAGAGATTGGGATGGGAGGAGGGAGGGAACCACAGGGGAGATACAAAGTGAATAAAGTGTAATTAATAAAGAATTAAAAAAAAGAAAAAAAAAAGAAAACTAATGCCATAATACCTTAGTATATGAAAAAAAAAAAAAAGAAAATCTATTTTATCAGATATTAGAATGGCTACTCCTGCTTGCTTCTTGGGTCCATTTGCTTGGAAAGATGTCTTAGAGCCCTTTACTCTCAGGTAATATCTATCTTTGTGATTTAGGTGTGTTTCTTGTATGCAACAGATTGTTGAGTCTTGTTTACGCATCCATTCTGTTAGTCTGTGTCTTTTTATTGGAGAATTGAGTCCATTGATGTTGAGGGAGATTAAGGACCAGTGGCTATTAGATCCTTTGATATTGATGTTGGCTGTGGTAGTATGTTTGTGTGTTTGGCTACTTTTTGTTTTGCTGTAGTGAGGTTATTTATTTCCTGTGTTTTCTTGAAAGTAGTTAGTTTTCTTGGGTTGTATTTTTCCTTCTAGTATCTTCTGTAATGCTGGATTTGTGTGTAGGTATTGTTGAATTTTTTTTTTGTTGTTGAATATATTGTTTTCTCTGTCTATGAGGACTGAGAACTTTGCTGGGTACAGTAGCCTAGGCTGACATCTGTGTTCTCTTAGGGTCTGCATGATATCCGTCCAGGCTCTGCTGGCTTTCATAGTTTCTGTTGAGAAGTCAGGTGTGATTCTAATGGGTTTGCCATTATATATTACTTGGCCTTTTTCCCTGGCAGCTTTTAGTATTTTTTCTTTGTTCTGTATACTTACTGTTTTGATTATTATTTTTTTCTTTTTTTTTAATTTAATTTTTTTTTTAATTATCAGTTACATTTTAACTCTGTATCCCAGCCATGTCCCGATCCCTCATTCCCTCCCAGTCCCTCCCTCCCTCCCTCATCTCCACCGTGCCCCTTGCCAAGTCCACTAATAGGGGGGACCTCCTCCCCATTCATCTGATCCTGTTTTATCAGGTATCTTCAGGACTGGCTGCAAAGCCCTCCTCCGTGGCCTAACAGGACTGCTCCTCCCTTGGGGAGTGGGGAGGCCAAAGAGCCAGTCATTGAGTTCCTGTTAGAAACAGCCCTTGTTCCCCTCACTATGGGAAACCAATTGGTTACTGAGCTACCACAGGCTACATCTGAGCAGAGGTTCTAGGTTACATTCATACATGGTCCTTGGTTGCATGTCAGTCTCAGAAAAGACCCTGTGCCCAGATATATTTGGTCCTTGTGGAGCTCCTATCCTTTCCACATCATTCTAACTCCCCTTCTTTCTTATGATTCCCTGTACTCTGCCAAAGGTTTGGTCATGAGTTTTTGCTTTGAAGACACTGCTAGTTAGAGTCTTTCAAATGCGCTCAGTAGACTCCTGTCATATGTTCAATGCGCATCCCATCTGTCTTTCTAAACGAAGATTGATAATCTTACCCTATGTCCGCTCTCTTGATTATCATTTTTAGGTGTATAGATTTCATTATGTTTATCATATCTTATAGGTCTATATAAGTGAGTATATACCGTGTTTGTCTTTCTCCTTCTGGGATATTTCACTCAGGACTGTTTTGATTATTATGTGGAGGGAGGATTTTCTTTTCTGGTCTAATTTATTGGGTGTTCTGTAGGCCTCTTCTATTCTTATAGGCCTCCCTTTTAAGTTGGGGAAATTTTCTTCAATAATTTTGTTGAAAATATTTTCTGGGCCTTGGAGGAGGGAATCTTCTTTTTCCTCTATTTTTATTATTCTTAGGTTTTGTCTTTTTATGTTGTCTTGGATTTCTTGGATGGTTTGTGTCAGGAATTTTTTAGATTTATTATTTTCTTTGACAGATACATCAATTTCTTCCATTGTATCTTCCATACCTGAGATTGTTTCTTTCATCTTTTGTAGTCTGTTGGTTATGCTTACCTCTGTAGTTCCTGTTTTTTTTCCCTAGGTTCTCCCTCCCTGTGATTTCCTCCATTTGTGTTTTCTTTAATTTTTCCAATTCTATCTTCAGATCTTGAACCGTTTTGTTGATTTCCTTCACCTGTCTGACTGTATTTTCCTGTTTTTCCTTCAATTCCTTCACCTGTTTCTTTGAACATTCCTCTGTTTCTTTTATTTCTTTCAGTGATTTAATAATTTCCTCTCTGAAGGCCATAAACTGTTTGGCTGCATCTTCCTGTATTTCTTTACGGATGGCCATAATCTGTTTTATTATGTCTTCCCCTAATTCTTTATGCATTTTATTTGCTTCCCCCATTAACCTCTTCATAAGCATAGACGTAAGGTCATCTTCTTGAATTTCATTTATGTTAGGTTATCCCTGGCTACTTGCCCCTAGATAACTTGGTTCTGAGGATGCCATATTGTTTTGCCTTTTGCTGATTGTGCTTTTTTGCTGGCTTCTACCCATCTCTCTGTCTCAGGTGTCGTCTGTTAATTTCTGGTGCCTGCTGAGTTCTGGGGTGGGGAGAATCCACTTGGCGGGGTTTTGAAGTTCTCCTCTGCTTTTTGGGTATGGTCAACTGAATGGTGGTGCTTCTCAGGAACCGTCACAGTTCACTGCAGGCATTTGGACCTGTGTGGTAACTGTCTTGTTCAGGAAGGCTCTCCTCTCATCAGGAGAGGTCCTGGTAATGGCTGACCTGCTGCTGGGTTTCTTGCTCTGAATTGAGTGAGCAGTAGCTGTTGCTCTTAAGGTGTAATTTTGGGGTGCAGCCCTTTTGAAGAACCAGGAATTCCCACAGTTTTGTCAGTTTAGCTAGGGATAACTGGTTGAACCTTGGAGCATTATCTGAGGGCTGATGTAATGGCACTCTGGCTTTTGTAGGTCTGAGGATGCAGCTGTGTGCTCCAGTGCCCTATAGGTACTCAATAATGGCGGGTGAGCATAGCGCTCCTGCTTGCAGTAGAAGGCTAGAGCCTAGAGTCTACGTGAATCCAGAAAGTCTTCTGGAGCTGGGTGTCCTGAGTGTTGGACCTGATGATCCCCCCGCTGTGGGGTTTCCTCCTGACAGGGACACCCAGTCTTTGCTTTGGGGACAGCCGTTCTGCCAGTGATGGCGAGTAGAACCCGCAGACACAGACTTGCATAGCTCTGCCTTTCTGCCTTTCTGGTAATTGCCTGGGCATCTGCTGAAACTGGGTAATTTTCTTGAGACCTTTTCGGGGTGGTGGTATCAGCTGAGTGCTCTGAGATCAGACCAGCCCTTCCCCTCCCTGTGGGTTTGCACCTGACAGAGAAACTCAGTCTCTGGAGCCCTGGGGCCCACAGTTCTATCTGAGGTGGCGAATCAGGCACGTAGGCAGGATTCTGTGCTGGTGCCTGGGTCCCTGGCTCTGGCTCTGGGTTGGCTCCTGGGGCACCCACGGAACCCGAGTCTTTTCCAGGGGATGTCTGGGTGACCTAAGATTGGTCCCAATCGTTTCCTGCACCGTGGGGTTATCTCTCTACTGGAAATCTCAGTCTCTGATGTTGTGGTGCGCATAGTTTAGTCTGGGACAGTGATCAGAACCCGCTGGCGTGTAGCTCTGGGCTGGTGACCAAGCGCCTGATGGAACTGGGATCTTTTCCTTGGTTTAGCTGGGTGAGTTGGAGCTGATTGAATTCCCCACTGTGGGGTATCCTCTCACCTGGTAAACACAATCACTTGTATTTTATGGCCGCGAGTTCTGACTGCTGGTCAGATCCTGCTGTGCTGCTGCTCAGAAGGGGAGTTCTCCCGGCGCCGCCATCTTGCCAAATCACCCTAACTTCTTTTTCATCTCCTTTTAAGATTTTGATGCTACAAATTAAATATATATTGTTGTATTCCCACATGTATTTGAGTTCTATCATTATTAGCTCTTTAAAAAAAGATCAGAGATAGGTTGTGTAGCACAAACTGGCTTTGAACTAACTGTAGTCCAGTTTGACCTTGAGTTTACCATGTAACTGGGATTCAAGGACCTTGAATTCCTTGGTCTGCCTGTGTCTGCCTTCCAGGTGCTGAGCATGTAGGCACACCCAGCTCTGCCTCTCTTTGAGTTTGACTGTTCTCTCTTGCTCAGATCAGGCAATTTCTAGCAAAAAAGCTTGTGGATTCTTCCCTCTGTGCACATCACTGCTGTTAACCCTTCATTAATTTTACTAACGCTTTCTTTTTATTTGTTTGTTCTCTGGGAGTTTTATGTTGTCATTGGCTTCAATTGTGTTTTTCATTGTCTTTTGCACTAAAGCATTCCACGATGGCAGCCTTTTCTGGTTTAAGTGTCTCTTCTGATGCCACCCTGGCAAGCGTGGAGAGTAATACTTCATTCCTGCAAGTTTGGGTTAGAAGTCTGGGTTGCTTATTTTGTCTTTTGGTTTCTCAGGAAAGAATGGCTACTCACTAGCTTTTGATTACTATTCACCTTATTAGAGAAACAGGAGTCCCTCATTTCTGTCCCCCAGGTGGCTTCTACTGACACTTCTGTGGGAGTTCTTCCATGTTGTATGGAAGTTGTCTCCCAAGAGAAGGAGCAGAGGTTATCATGACCAGCAGGCAGGGTTGGAAGTTTGGCAGGCCTTCTCTGTCATCAACACTGCTGTCACAGATAGGGATGGAGTAGGATGGGTTCTCTTACTTTCCATCTCACCCTGGCTTGGATGGAGGGATGAGACTGGATGTTCTGACATACTACGGAAACCGAAACAGGATGGAATTTGGGGGCCTTGTTTAACCTTTACTGTGATGAGTTATGGTATCAGAGATGTGGAGTAAGGTTTTCTGTTTTGTTTTGTTTTCTTTTGTTTTAGTGTGTGTCTGGAGTCACTGTCTGGAAGTGTTCTTTCTTTGTATGCTAGCTTTTTCCTGGCCTTTGATTAGAGAGAACAGTCTTTGTTAGAACAGCTCTTGTCTGACTACATTGATGTTTCTCTGTTGCCTGATGCCTTTACCTTTCAGTTAGGGGCATTTGAGTTATGAAGAGGCAGGAAAATTTCTTTTGTGATGTTTCTTAGGTCCTGCAGTGCCTCTCACCTCTCACTTCAGCGTCTTCTCATGCTTGTCTTGTACATGATATCCAGAATTTTTAGTTGTACTTAGAGGAGGGTAGAGAAGAGTACACACACTTTCTCTTCTTGGTAAAATTCATCATTGTCATTCAATCCTTGCCCCTCGCTTTATTGTTGGTCTGTAGCATACACCTGGTTCATAGGATCTGGAAAGAGGGAAGTATCAGGATCTTTTTTTAGGAGTTTAGTTTTATTTCTTGCATCTGTTGTATCTAGTAGAGTTTTACTATTATGTTTGGCTCATTTCCTTCTCTCTTCTATTATTCTATTTTCCAGATCTCTTGAGGCTGGGTGTGGCACCCAAACTCTAGGATTGTGAACAAATTTGTCTGACCTTTAGAATAAGGCTATTTTAGATCTGAGCTTTTCCCACATTGCTTTGTCTATACACAGACAGACAGACAGACACAAATCTGTACATCTACTTGATAAGAAAACATGTACTAGTTAAAGTGTTCAAAGCAGTTTGGAATAGTTTTCCCATTTGTGTAGTTATTAAAGTTCTTTTGGGTTTCCTAGAAGTTTGAGAAATCCTAGAGAGCAATCTCTTTATTCTCATTTTTAATGTTGTATTCCCTTCCTCTCTACTGAGATTTTAAATGCCCCCAATGTTTACAGAACCATTTCACATGCTCATGGCATGCACATGTGTGTACAGAGTAGGTGGGTATTCAGTATGTGTCAGTTTCTTTTCCAACTTTTTTTGTATATATAATTATTTTTCTTCATAATTTATTCATTATATATCCTGATTGAAGCCACATCCCTCAACTTCTCCCAGTCCCACCCTACCTCCCTCTTTCCCTATCCCCTTCCAGCTAGTCCACTGAAAGGGGGAGTTCTCCACTATTGCCATCTGCCCATAGCTTCTTAAGATTCATCAGGACTGCCCTGGTCCTCTTCCTCCATGGCCTGGCAAGGCTTCATCACCAGGGCGAGTGATCAAAGAACAGTTAACTGAGTTCATGCTAGAGGCAGCCCTTGCTCAACTCAGTGGGAGATCCACATGGAGACTGAGATGCCAATTGGCCACATCTGAGGAGGAGGTCAAGGTTCTCTCCATGCATGATCCTCCGTTGGTGTATCAGTCTGTTCAGAACACCCTGAGCTCAGAACTTTTAGTTTCGTTGATCTCCTTGTGGGACTCTTGACCCCTTCATGTCCCTCTATTCCCACCTTTCTTTTCCTCCAAACATATGTGCCACCAAAAAACAAGGAAATTATGAAATTTGCAGGCAAATTGATGGAACTAGAAGAGATCATCCTGAGTGAGGTAATCCAGAAAAAGAAAAACAGGCTTGGTATACATTCACTTATAGGCAGATATTAGCCATATAATATAGGATAGCCATCTACTGACCTAAAGAAGCTAAACACTACGGAGGACCCTAAGGAGGATGCTTAAATCTCATTCAGAATGGCAAACAAGATAGACACCAGAAGCAGTGGAAGAGATGAAACAGTATGGCAGCCTATTATACAGGATCCTCTGAAAGAGTAACCCAACAGGGGATTGAAGCAGATGCTGAGACTCAGGGCCAAACTTCGGGCAGAGCATAGGGCGTCTTTTCCGGCTTTTATGCTTAGATAGCGATCACTTGCTGACTGGACACACTCAGTGTAGACGGCCCGTCCTCTGATGCAGAAAAGTTTTTGCAAGAAGCCAGATGCACTCTTACCTCTAGAGTGCTAATTGTTAGACCTGGTGTTCTCATCACCTTTATTGTGTCTTCCTGTCTTCACCTACAAAACACAGGCAGGAGCAGTAACTGCTGAGAATTAAATGACACCCTTAGAGAATCAGGAGAGTATCTTTGGTTGTGTGCACATTCACTTAAATGATGGTTCTGGTTGTTTGTTAACAGTCCTTGTCAGGGAGTTTCTGAGGAAGAAGGACTGTGTTTTATTTCAGTTTGGATCCTAAGAATCTACCTCAGTGAATGGTTTCTAATGGACACTAAAGTTTTGAATGAATGAATTAGCACAGGACTTAATAACGGAACCAACTTACCCACAGAGAAGACCTTTGGGGCCCCATTGCATCAGCAATTGCTACTGACTAGCGGCTTTTCTCAGGTTTATTAGAATAACTTGGGAAAGCAGATCTATTTGATGTATTTCTTTCCTTTAGCCTCAGCCCTCGCCACCATTGGGCCACCTACAGAGCTGACTACTTCTGAAGTCACCGCCAGGAGCTTTATGGTTAACTGGACTCACTCCCCAGGAAAAGTGGAAAAATACAGAGTGGTGTATTATCCCACCAGAGGCGGAAAGCCAGAGGAGGTGACGTGACAGTCTTTTCAAACTTCTCCATCCCTGAAGTTTTAATGCTGGGAATGAAGCAGGGTGTATGTGTAGGACATTCTTCTGCTTAAATATTGGGAGTGGTTTGAAATAGGTTTCTACATGTCTGCGTTGTCCCTCTGTCTTTCCAAGTGTGGTATCCACACCTTCTCTCATCCCATCATCGTCATCCTAAGAACGGATCAAGTATGCACTTATAACCTAATGTACTTTTCTTCTCCAAATTAGCAAGTTCTAAATTGACTAAGATTTCCATCCATCTTTTTCTCTTTGGGAGTGGCCAGGGGTTTCTGCCACAGTGAAGACTGTGTGTTCCAAATTATGTGGTAATATGAAGGGCTGGTCCTCTGGCCTTTGGAATTTGCTCAGCATTCACAGAGATCAGGGCACTGGAAAGCCATCGCGAAGCTGCCGTGGTCAGTTGCCATTGCAGGAGAGCAGCTACTGCCAATGGTTGGGCTCTTCTCCTTCCCTGCCTGGATGCAGTGATTCACTGAGTTAAGACATGATGAAATCTCCATTTCCTTTTGTTGTTCTAACCTCTAATTGACCTCAGAGGTTTCACAATGTTCTCTACCGAGGCAGAATCTGTGGGTTTCTTTTTACTTTCAAGTGTTACAGAAATTGATCATGGAGTTTCAAATCATCTGCTTCAAAGAGAAAAATAAACCAAAATCCTTCCAGTGGTTCTATTTTTCTCATCACTAGCAAACCTTTAAAATGCTTCCCAAAGTTCCATGGGGGAAAATTATATTTACTGTTATCATGTGGATGTGACTAGGACAATAACTAGCTCTGGAATGACACATTAACATTATGTGTGAATTAAGAAATAACTTTGGATGCATTCCATAAAAGTGCATTTATTTATGTACAAAGACAAGGAGAACTGACTGCTACAGCCGAAATGAAAACACAGCACAAATCATAAAATATTTAATGAGATGTTCTTGAGGGAACTTTTGACTTTTGTCTCAATTCTGATTGTGAGATATTTCATCCTTTCAAACTGTTCTTTCAACAGGTGGTGGTGGATGGAAGTGAGTCTTCCATAGTGTTGAAAAACTTGATGTCTTCAACTGAATACCAGATAGCAGTGTTTGCAGTGTCTGCCCACACGGCTAGTGAAGGCCTGAGGGGAACAGAAACCACATGTATGCATTTAATCCCCGTTTATTTCCTAAGCTATGCTTCTGCGGCTTATTCCTAAACCGGGCTGTTCAGGGTGGACAGACACCCTGATTAAAAGTTACAGGAAGTAGCTGTCATGATGTATGTGGGAGAGGTTGGTGCCGAAGCTGCAGTTTTGCAGCTGTGTGTATGGAATAGATTTCTGGTGTGCTTTAGAGGGGGCAACAGTGATGGTGAAGGAGACAGACTCTTCATTCATTCATTCATTCAACAAACATTTTTAACGTTTACTTTGAACCAAGAGCTGGGCCAAATTTGTTAGTCGGAATTGAGACGTTCAGGACTTCTTTCTCCCAGGGGAGTATTGAGGGAATTACAACACATTCCCCTTATTTATTCATCTCATCATAATTCAGTGAAACTTCTGAATACCGACAGTCCCTTCACGGAGCGCAACCACAGTTACACATATGCACACTGCATGCGCACACACACATACATGCACGCATACAGGCACCTACCTACTCAGATAATCATACAAGATAATCTTAAAACGATCATTATTAGTCATTTGAAAGTCTGTGTGCTTAGTACAGGCTGGGCATTATACCAAACTGCATTTCATAGAACAATTACTACGTAAACAACACTAAAAAAAATTATTCCAGGGCCGTGGTGCTGTTCCTCAGTGCAGTGCTTGGCTTTTGACTGCCAATAATCTGTAAGGCCAGTGTTGATGTTTCTGTTTTGTAGAAATATGTTTTCTCTTTTTTAAAATTAGTTTTAGGTTAGCACACGAAGTGATGGTTTCCATTGTGGTATTTTCATACATATGTATCCCATTTTGTCCTAAATCATCCACTTCCTGTGCTGAACTTCCCCATCCTTCCATCTCCGGCTGCTTCCCTTCCATATCCCCCGAGTAGTTTTCCTTTGCAGAAATAGTATAATGGCCATCCTTCCTCTCAGGGATGTTTCAGGATAGTACAAGCCGAGTCTGCAAAACAGGGACATTTGAATATGTTAGTGACATGAAGTGTTGTTGGGACTTCAAAAGAAACATGTGCAGAGAGATTCAAGTGTAATCAAGTGCTGATCTTGACAATGTGGCTAGAGAGCCAGGTGTCATCATGTGTGAGGGATCTCGTTATGCTTGGAAAGAACAAAGTGATGTTTTTCACCAATGTTGTTTAAACCTCAAACCTTGAACTAGAGGCTTTATCCTAATTCCTTTCTCCTAACTCTTGAAATATGGCTGGCATCGGTTTGTTTTGTTTGCTTGTTGTTTGTTTGATTTGAGAAAGGATGTCACTCAGTAGCCCAGGCTGATCTTGAATTTGAACTAATCCTCCTACCTTCTTCTGAGTGCTGGGATTATAAGCATGATCCAGAAGGCCTGGGGTGTAGTTTCTTTGTACTTCATTATTTCTAGAGGGCAGTTGTGAATGAATATGACAAACAGCTTCTTCTTGCAGTGGCCTTACCCATGGCTTCCTACCTCGAGCTGTACGATGTGACTGAGAACAGCATGAGGGTCAAGTGGGATGCGGTGCCTGGCGCCACAGGATATCTGATCCTTTATGCTCCTCTCACAGAAGGTCTGGCTGGAGATGAAAAAGAGGTAACTCCCGCCTACCAGTTACAGCCCAAGGACCTTTGCCTTTCAGATGAAATTTTTGTTGTAAAAGTTGATTGTGTAAAATTCAGAAAATTCAAATTGTCAAAATAAAAACATAGGTGGTAATCCCACTACCTATACGTAACTTTAAAAAGAAAAGCAACAAAAACAAAACAAAACAAAGACTCAAAAAAAAAAAAACCAGTCATGCATTAATTTACAATGCTGAGGATTACATTCAGGATCTCACATGTGCTAGGCAAGATGTACTACTGAGACACATCCCCAGCCCTGGTGACGACATTTCATTTACAATCTTTTTTAGTGTGTTCTATTTGCTTTGATTTCCCTTCGTTTCTTTCTTTCTTTTTATTCTCCCTCCCTTCTCCCTTTCCTTGCTTCCTTTATGGTTCTGGGAATCAAATCAAGGGCTTTACACATACTAGGCAGGCAACTTACCTCTGAGCTCTACCCTTCCACCCCCCTTTACTATATTTTTAAAAGACTGTGTTATATCTTTAATTATGTAGATGTGTGTATAGGGGTATGGACATGAGTGTGCAGATGCCCGAGGAGGTCAGAGGAGGGTGTCAGCTCCCCTGGAGCTGGAGTTAGAGCTGTTTGTGAACTACCCCAGGTTGGTGCTGGGAACTACCCAGGTCCTCTGCAAGAATAGGAGGCTTGCTTAACCACTGAGCCATCTCTCCAGGCTCCCTGCAGTGTAGGTAATCCGCCAAGGGAAGACATTTTTCTTGCCTGCCATTTTAATTTCATCTATTGTGGATATCTTTTCATTCAGTTAAGGAATATTTTGCACAGTGATTTTATACATAGAGGTTTAGTATTGGTTTGTACAGGCTGTATTTAATTAAGTTCATGTTGTTGCACACAGAGATAACTTACTGGGTACATAGTTTTTAATATTAATGTTCTTACCTTGTCTTCTTGTATGCTCTCCCCACGGCTTCCTTAGAGTTGATTTTGAAAAGTGGTTTTGTTGTTTTAAACACTAGATATTAACAGATAGCTCTAGAGAAACTTTATATATTTTACCACATCTAGTTCATAACTGACTATGTGGGATGCACTGAGTTAAACTTTGTCTTTATAATTTGAGAGGTAGATAAACATGTCTGTTTGATAAGACAGACGTGTGTATGTTTATCTGTGTGTCTGTATGTGCAGAGGCAGCAGAAGTTGACGGTGGCTGGCTTGTTTATTCACTCTTCACCTTACTTTTTTCTTTTTTTGAGATAGCGTCTTTCATTGAACCTGGAGCTCACAAACTGGGCTAGCCTGGTTGGACAGGGAGCCCCAGAGATCCTTTTGTCTTGGTCTCCTCAGAGCTGGGCTTACATACACATGCCATTCCTTCCAGGTCTCCCGTGGGTTCCGGGATCTGAACTCAGGTCCTCTTCCTTATGTGGCGGGTACATCACTGCCTGCGTCATCTCCCTGCTCCCAAAGGGATTTTTGTTTGTATCCACTGTACTTTATGAATATTTGGTTGTCATTGATTTACAGGGAACAACTCTTGTGATACACTCATTCAAGGGAAAAGAAACCATTCTTTCTGTGCCACTCAGAGGTGCCTTTGCTTCTGGATTTGGATAAGAGAGGCAGTTTGGAACTAGGTTTACTGACTGTCAAAGGCCTGCCTCAGATAACTGAGATCCTTAGAAGCCAAAGTATGATTCTCAAGGACACAGCTTTGGTGACATGTATTCCTTATGTTTAGGCTGTTTCTCTTTACTTGCAGTTAAAGTTAGTTTGAGTTTTACTTTGGTAGAAGAGAGAGTTAAATTTGGTGCTGGAAAGATGCTAAGATTCAAGGAAAAAAAAAACAACAAAAGAATAATAGCTCACACACACAACAGCTCAGCAAAACCTTTTGAAACTATGGTAAAACCAGGCATGGTGAGCATGTGAGACCATGGCAGTACTCAAATGTTCAGACATGCCATTACTGATCATTCCTGACAGTACAGCTGCTTTGGATAATATTTTGGCATTTTGAATATGTGTCCTATTTTAAAGATGTGTGATGAAAGAGTAGTGTCTTTCAAGAGTGTTTTCTCTCTCTCTCTCTCTCTCTCTCTCTCTCTCTCTCTCTCTCTCTCTCACACACACACACACACAGTCTTGTTAATTGACACAGAATCTCCTGTAGCCCAACTGGCCTTCTGTATAGCTGCGGATGACCTTGAACTCCTGGTCTTCCTTCCTCCACCTCTCAATGAAATTTTACTTGTTGTAATAGGACACTGTCAACAACAAACATGGTCATCTATAGAGGCAGTATATTTACATCAATGAATACCACAGAGGAATTGCTAAGGACAGTGGTGTCCTTATGTAGCAGCATGATAAATCTTGAAAAGTATTGATAGAGGAGTAAAACCCCAAATTATATTAATATGGGCTTGTATATGTCTAATTCATCCGCCCCCACTTTCCTGGGGGCCAGACAGCATTGTGTATTGTTAGACGCTATAGGACTAAATGTTGAGAGAAATGGTTTCTTAGTTAAGTTTCTGTTGCTGTGATAAAACACCATGAGCAGAAGCAACTTGTAGAGGTAAGGGTTAATGTGGCTCATGCTTCCATATCACGGTGTATCATCAAAGCAAGCCTGGGCAGCATCTTACAGCAGGAACCTGGAAGCAAGACCCGAAGTAAAGGCCATTGAGAAATTCTTCTTAATGGCTTGATCTCCTTGGCTTGCTCTCTGGTTTCTTTTGAAACCTCGGGCTACCTGCCCAAAAGCAGCACAGTGGAATGGCCTCTCCCACATCAGTCAATAATTAAGAAAATGTCCCATCGATTTGCTTATAGGCCAGTCTGGTAAAGAGCATTTTCTCAACTGAGATTCCCTCTTCCCGGATATGAATAGGTTGCATCAAGAGCCAGCAGCGATGGATATGTACAAGCACACAAGCTAAATGAGAGCAGTTATTACACATCAGGATCAGGACCCAGGTGGCAGGCAAGGCTAAGACTACAGAGGACCTTATTTCTTATTGGTATATGTTAGATCTTTCTAGAAAATAGAATCTGAGCTGCACAGCACCAGTTTTTTAATAGTTATTAAATCTGAGTGAAAGCTACATCAGATATTTTGCTACATCAGATATATATGTACCTTTGTTGTGTATGTTCAGATAGTTCAGCATTTAGAAACTCTTCTTGCATTGTGTGACTGGAGAGGGTGAGATTTTATTCTTCCTTCTAAAATATAAAGCCGCCGTCACACATTTGATGTCTAGCTGTCATACAAGAAAGCCTATCTGTATATAGTTTGACAAATTCTAAAGGACAAAAAAGTTCTTTCAGAATGACGAGGCAAATTGACAGGTTGGGTTTCCTGCTGAGCCCATCTCTTCTGAGTACCTGAAGGGACTTGCAATTTTTCCAGATGGCCTCCTTGTTAAATGGAGTGACAAAACTGGCCCAGTGCAATTGAGCTTGAAGCCGAACTGGGAATCTAGCCAGAGTACTGGTTAGAATTAGCAAGCAGTGACAAATGCCCATTTGGCCTTCCATGCTGCTCTGAGGTACACATCTAGAGAATATGTCTAATTCATCCACCCCCACTTTCCTGGGGGCCAGACAGCATTGTTGTTCTGGCTGCAGTTGCATTTGTCCAGCTGTAAAGCATTATTCCAACACAGCATGTGGAGAGACTCAGTTTTATATAGCTCTATATTATCAGTGTCTAACATAAAACAACTTGATGTATACAAAATTCTGACCAAAGCTAGTTTGATGTGGGTGCTGTGAGAGAACACACAGTCTAATTTTTTAAATGAGAAGTGTCACCTTTATTCAGTTCCACTCTTATCAGCGGGAATAACACACACATTGGTAAATGATCTAATTACATGTGCTCTTTTCAGATGAAAATCGGAGAGACCCACACAGACATTGAACTGAGTGGGCTATTCCCCAATACAGAATACACAGTGACTGTGTATGCCATGTTTGGAGAAGAGGCCAGCGATCCTGCTACAGGACAAGAGACAACCTGTGAGTGGGGTTCACATGAAACACTATCACAACAGCCCGAATAAATGTGTGAGATTCTGAATCCAAAATACCAGTTCTGGTGGAAAACTTTCAAGAGGCCACCGTGAAGCAGGAAAACGTATATTTTACTTAGAAGAAGAGATGTATTTCTTTTATCTTGACATGTCATGAGATGTTTGGATGTTAGCACCAGACTCTAGCATCCTTCCCATAAATCCACCTGTGTCTCTCTCTAAATGCAAACGTGCCATGTACTAGATCAGAATAGGGTGGGAAGGTCCCAGAATGTTCTGGAACCACAGCAGCTGAGGCGGGATGCTCAGCTCAGGTTAAGCACTGCTCCAGTGACAAATGTTGTCAGTTCTTCTGTCTGTAAAAGAAGAAACAGCATCTTATGTGCTATGTGCTTGATACAAAAGTCTATGTGAAAATATATAATTACTCAATGTCTATTTTATACTCAGAAATGAATATTTTTCCTAAAATGTCTGGTGTCTTTCTTACATGAACCCCTTTTTATTGTGTTTGGCTTTCAATTAAAATTTTATCAGGAATTCTAATTTAAAACTTTTTTATTTTATTTTTTATAATTTATTCACTTTATATTCCAATTGTAGCGCCCTCCCTCTCATCTTTTCCCAGTCCCATCCTCTCTCCTAGTCCTCTGAAAGAGGGACACCTTCTTCCTTACTGTCTGACCCTAGCCTATCAGGTCACATCTGGCAAGGTCGCCCTGCCAAGGGGACATTACCAAAGAGCAAGCAACTGAGTTCATGTCAGAGACAGTCCCTGCTCTACTTACTAGGGAACCCACATGTAGACTGAGCTGCCTACGGGCTACAGCTGAGCAGGCCGTCCAAGTCCTCCAGGAAGGCAAATTTGTACTTTTCTAGTGTAGTGCCTCATGTTTGCTAGACAGGTGGTATACCAGTGCTATCCCATCGATGAGGAAGTTTGTCTACATTATTAATAATGTTTTAAGAAAAAATATATTTGTGTTTTGAGAATATGATAATAGATTAAGAATGATGGTATGCTAAAAAGGCCTGCCACAGGCCATTATAAACATGGCCCTGTTGATGAGTTTTTGTTATGGAAGTGCAGAAAGTACTACTCTGCTCCTTGGAACAAGATGAGTAGCAGAATATCAATAGTGCATTGTCTTTATGAGTCGGCTTGAGGCTAAAGCATAATAGAACTTTAATGCTAAAGACGTTTTTCTATATTTATTCTTTGTTAGTTCAAGCTGTACTGTCATGTTCTTCAGAGCAATGATTAAAACATCAAATCTGGGAGAAAAATAAAAAATAAAAACAAAACAAATCGCATCAGAAAGTATCTCTATACCACTTGGGGAAGTTATCTATAAAAAAAAACTCCAACTGTCTGTCACAAAGAATGCTCGTTTATCTAGGTGCTTAAACTATGTGCAGCTCTTTCCTATGACTTGTAGCCAGAGGGAGAGAAGGAAGGCAGGACGGAGCATCAGTTCAAAATGTTCCCAAGCGGTGCTTTTATGTTTCAAGGAAAATACACTTTTTCCTGCTATGTCACCACAACGTAATTGGATTCTAGAATGACATAAAGCTAAGCGTGCACGATGCTTGATTAACATCACTGTATTTTACTTGCTACACTTTGTAGCTCCTTAAGCGTTAAAATGACCACTAACTCCTGAGAGCTCTGTCGTGTCTGAAATCAGTATGCATGGAGGCAATGAACACCTTGACCACCAGAGGGGAAAGCAGTATCCCTTGTGGCTGGGAGAAGTGGTATAACTCATCTCCAAGGCTTTTATTCTGTTGGTTCAAACAGAGCAGCAGCTGAGGTCTTGGTGTGTGCGTGTGTGCATATGCACGCCTGTGCGCCTGTGCGCCTGTGCCTGTGTGTAAGTTGCATACTTGATGCTGCTGCTATTTCTGTAACCAGTTACTTGTCTGAGTTACCCTTCCCAGTGCTCTTCTGTTGCTTCTAACTGTGACTTTGGCCGAGTTACGTTAGTTTTGTCACCACTACAATAGAGATGAAGCTGCTACTCTTGCAGTCCGACGTTACAGTTTAATGAGGTGACCTGGTACTTGTTAAGCTCACAGGGGTCACCTGGCCGATGACACTTACTGCTGCTATGAATCAGTGAAATCTCAGCAAAGGTTCAGAAGCTATGGTTGTATGCACAGAAGACAGCACCTTCTTTCTCTCACACATGGAGACACATGTGGTAGTTGAGTGGATGAGCTCAGACTTGGTGTTAGGTGTGTGGGTTCTGGGCTGCTGATTTCTTATTTTTATCCTGCCTAATGCAGAAAGGAATGGGGAGTTACCCAAATCCTGCTTCTTTCTAAGCATGTATAACTTTCTGTTGCCATTCATTTTCTACATGGAAAAGAGTTTCTTTGTTACGTATGCAACTTAATTGATTTTTTTATGGGACAATTCCTGGAGTATTTTGGGGTTATATTTTCTAAGTGACTATTTTTTCAATAAGAAGTACTTTGAAAGTCAAGGGTGTTCTTTATTGTGTTTTCATTTAATTTAAATTATTTCAGTTATTTAACGTTTCAATTCTGCTCTATTCCCTTAGTACCCTTAACCCCACCAAGAAATTTGAGAATCTCCAATGTTGGCTCGAACAGTGCTCGTTTAACCTGGGATCCCACATCTGAAAAGATCAGTGGTTACAGAATTGTGTACACCAGTGCAGATGGGACCGAAATCAATGAGGTAAGCTATGGGGCGTGGCGTTTTTCAGGTTGTTGTGTGGTTGTCAGTTATGGCCTTTTAATCAAAGCCTAGGGGACTGAGAACATGCTAATATCCCTTCCCCCGTGCAGTTCTTAAAAGCTGAGTGGTCATGAGGCTCAGCTGGGTTTTGTGCCTTTATAACTCTGAAAGACACGATTTTCCTGTTTCCTTCTTTCTGTCTCTTTCTTTTGGATGCTGGCCAAGATGTAAATATGCTTTTCTTCTGATTCTCCATTATTCTCTCTACAGCCTCCATTCCCTGCTGTGTGGCAGCTTGCTGACATGTTGCTGGGCTCCATGTTGGTAGCTGAAATGGCATGGCTTTCTAAAACTCTATTCTCCTCCCCCAAGCAGCGCTGAGATGTTCAGCTTGTCTGCCATGGAGATCTTTCTTTTTTTTTTCTTTTTTTTTTAATTTTATTTTTTTCTTATCAGTTACATTTTATTAACTCTGTATCCCAGCCGTGTCCTGATCCCTCATTCCCTCCCAGTCCCTCCCTCCCTCCCTCATCTCCACCATGCCCCTTGCCAAGTCCACTAATAGGGGGGACCTCCTCGCGATCTTTCTTTTTAATCAATGAAATTGTCCTTGAGCTTCAGCAAACAAATAATACTAATTATACAATAATTATATTATATATAATTATAACAATATATAATTATAATAAATATTATAACGAGTGTATATATAATATTATATAATTATATAATTATGTGTATATAATATGTAATATATAACACTCATTTTCTTTCATAGTTTGTGGGGTTCAGGAATTGGGAATTGGATGTACTTCTGTCCTGACATGTAAATGGCTTGAGCTGGCATGATCTCAGTGACTTTTTGCATGTCCAGTCCATGGTCTAGGGAAGTTGGTGCAGTTGAGCTGTCATGTTAGGACTCCAAGGCGCAGCTTCAGGAGTGTTGGCTCACAAGTCCCAGGACACATATCCAAGGAGAGAGGAAGTACTTAATGGAATTATATCACCTTTAGTAATATAGACTCGGAAGTCATTTAAAGTCAGACATGATCACCCATACATACAATCATGCACTCAAGAAACTGAGGCAGGAAATATACTATGAACTCCATAGTAAGCTCACATCTTTTTTTTTTAATTTTTTATTTAACTTTTATTAATTATACTTTATTCATTTTGTATCCCCCCATAAGCTCCTCCCTCCTCCCCTCCCGGTCCCACCCTCCCCCCCTTTCTGCATGAATGCCCCTCCCCAAGTCCACTGATAGGGGAGGTCCTCCTCTCCTTCTTTCTGATCTTATTCTATCAGTTCTCATCAGAAGTGGTAAGCTCACATCTTAAAGAGACATTTGGTGTCATTGCTGTCATACACGATTCTTTGACAGAAAATGTCAGAAGTTCCTGCCTAAACCTCGTTCACTGTGGGAGAAACACTGACTTTGCGTACTGTGGGTAGCCTGGTCGTCACGTAAGAGGGACCTATGGATGGGAGATATTCACTGGTGTGGCTCTATCTGAAGACACAATAGGCCAGGTGAATGGGGCGAAGAAGCGTGTGTCTTCACAGACTCAACAAACTGACTCAAAGTTCAGTGCAGCTCTCTCCTTGAATAAATGGGAGCTTCACAGACTCTAGAATTTAAAGCTAAACTCTGACTTAGAAAAGAACTGAGCTTTTGCAGAAAGATACTCAGAAATGACAAAACTTGCTAAAACTTAAGAAAATATATTGTCTTGTGTGTGGTGACTAATACTTTCAGGAATTATTTCCTTAGAAATATGATTTTAGCAAGATAGCAAGGTTATTTTTGTTTTATTTTTCCTTATCTTGGTCCAGGAAGCTAAGAAAAAGAGGGAATTATGGCAGATTACATCATTCCTATTTTCTGACCAAATAAAATAAGTGTTTTCATATGTTGAAACAATTTTTTTTCTTCAATTAAACTCAAGCAATATTGTGCAGTGTGTATTCTCATCAGAGTCATTGTGTAATGGAATGTCAACATGGGCACATTTTCTAACCTGGACAAATAATGTTCAACCCTTCTTCTCAGCCTTCAGAAATCTAAAGAGTAAACAATTCCAGTGAGTCTGGGGTAGGTGGGGGAAAGTTGCTTTGTTTTTAAAGATAAGAGCCCTGAGCAGTAAAGCAATTAAGATAGAATTCCTGAGCTATAGATGTTTTGTTATTGCCTTCAATAAATAAGTTATTCTCTCAAGAGCTGCACAGTTAGCTGTGTAAGAGAGTCAGGCAGATAATGGACACAAGAGGAGTGTGGTAATTAAAGTATACAGTTACACACCACTGCAAAGAGGTGACCTTCAGCTAACATCCCAAGCTAACTTAATCTACAGTTGGCACTCCCATTTTTTTATGTAGAAGATACTATGTGCTGAAAGAAAGACAATAATTCAAGACCAGTCAGCTAATGCCAGTGACAGGGACGACGGGAGGTAGAGATGAGCATGATGGAGATGTATGGCCACTGGAGATGCCTTCCTTCTCAGCACCGGCCATAGAGAGACGGAGAGAGGAGGTGTTTCTGTTAGATTGTGGGACGTCTGAGCAGATTCTCATGATTCCTATTTTTACACATAATTTGTCAAGTTAAAAGTTGAAGTATTAAAAAAAATTGAAGCATATTGCTTAGAAGCCTCTGTAGTCAGCTGGACTGTGGAGATCTAAAGCAATCTTTGTGCTATCCAGAAAGTCCACAGACCACAGCTCATGAACCAACTGGATGGAATGATAAAATCTTCAGAAATATAGAATTATATACAACTTAGGACCTGTGGAGGTGATTGGCTTACTGAGTCCTTGAGAATGTAAAACTTTGAGCTCCCATCATGTTCAAGAGCACACTCAGAACCTCAAAGACCTTGAAAGAGCATCACTTTGCAGCCAACACTCCTGGTCTGTAGAAGGTTTCCTTGGGTACTGTTAATGCATGAATACAGAATAATCTCCTGGCCCATGGAAATCACCACTTCAAGATAATAAAGCCAGATCTGCACTAGCAGAAAGGAACTTTTGAAACCACCCTCTCCCTAGAAATAGTCACCCTTAAATAGCCAGGGTCCTTCCTTTTTTGAGGGGTGATACTGAGGACTGCACCTAGGCTCTACCACTGAGTCTTTCTTTCTTTCTTTCTTTCTTTCTTTCTTTCTTTCTTTCTTTCTTTCTTTCTTTCTTTCTTTCTTTCTTTCCTTCCTTCCTTTCTTTATTCTATCCTTCTTCCTTCCTTCCTCCCCTCTCTCACTTTCTTTCTCTTTTTCTATTTCTTCTTTCTTCCTCCTTTTCCATCCTCTTCCTTTCTTCTTCTTCTTCTTCTTCTTCTTCTTCTTCTTCTTCTTCTTCTTCTTCTTCTTCTTTTGGCTCCACTGAAATTTGGATCAAAAGAAAAACTTGTTTTTTTAATTTGAAATATATTTAACGCAGAAAAGACACAACCTGCCTTAAAGTAAGAGATTTTGTTTCTTTTTGGCAAAGACTTCCAAGTTACTTGATGGACATATTATTAGGCTACAAGAAATTGGTGATGAAGCATGCATACTACCAACAATAACCAATCTATACCAGAAAAATCTATCTCTGCGTAAGTCATATTTCTACAAGTACAGATTTTTTTTTTAAATTATTTTAACCAACTTATGCTAAAAATAACACATGCTGGGCTGACTTCAAATTGGCTGTGTTGCTGAGGATGGCTGTGGACTTTTGGTCCTCTAGCCTCCAGTTTCCAAGAGCTGAGATGACAGGTGTGTGCCACCACAGCCAGTTTAATGCCTTTCCTGGGGAATGAACCTAGGGCTTTGTGAAAGCTAAGCATAGCTACCAACCGAGCTACTCCCCTAGACCTAGGAGTTCTTAACAGTTAAAAAAGGTTACAAAATTTGAATTAATCTTATAAGTGAATGAACATGTTACCAGTTCGTAAAAGAAAGCAAGAAATTCAGGAGACATCCAGGTTCTTGAAGATGTACATGACTACTTTCGTCTCGGTGAGCCGTGTGCTGAGCAGTTGGGAGCTGACCTCTCAACAAGGAGCTTCCAGAGTAGATAATGAAGAAAAACATTAAAAATGTCCAGGACAAACAAAAACTTGGTTGGAAATTTGCCAACACAGTGGAGACTGACTGGTTCAAAAACTCCCAGACATTTGAAGCTCTCGTAAGTGTACTGAACTGATATTCCAAAAGCGGTTTCAGTAAGTACGGGAAAGTGAGTTCTCTCGCAGAAAGCTATTCCTTGCCTAAGAAAATACAATTCTAGGGGTGAGACCAAGAGGCCACCTAATAATGAACATGAGTTCTACCAAGATTGACCTATGACTGGGAAGGTTCAGCAAGTGGGGGCATGTGTTAGCGACTGGTATCCAGAGGAGCCTGCAGAGCACAAGAGTAGCCATACTGAGGAGCTTCAGGGACTGTTAGCTGGCTTGGGGCTCTAGCTCCTGGATTTGTTGCTTAAGGAGTCTGCTGCTTCCAAAAGAACAGATTACATGAAGAATAAGACCTCAAGAGGAGACCGTCAACAATGGAGAGCTATCAAAACAAGCTCAGAGAGGACTAGGGCTTTCAGACGCCACGCAAAGATTTTTCATCCTCCTTAGGCCGATGCTCATTCCTCGTACAAAGACGAGGTAGATAGATGCAGATGAAGATGAAGCAGAAACTCCGTAGGCATAAGATGAGACTCTCCCTAAAACTTCACTCAGAGGATAGTTTGCCTTATTAGCTATTTACCCAAACCCACTCTTGGCTAGATTTCCCTCTCCCGAACACCGAATACAACTGTATAGAACTATCTATGTTTGATGGTTATGGGTGTGTGTGTGTGTGTGTGTGTGTGTGTGTGTGTGTAGAAACATATTCTTTGTAGATTGTATCTGCATTGTGGCGTCCTAGGTTCCTGGGTACATTGTTAGGAGTGTGCGGACAGCTCAAGCCAGGTGGACTCTCAGGTTGCAATTACCTATGATTGCTTGCCTCAGAGTACACCTCAGTGTTTCAGCTGAGATACCAGGTCACCCAGACATTCAGGGTGAAGAATAACCATGGCCACTGTTTTCCTTTTGCTGCCATTGACTTTCACAGAAGTAAAGTCACCATTTTTTAGACCATGAAATGTCAGTTTTCAACAGCTGTGAATCCATGGCTCAGCCCACATCTCTCATTTCTCAGTTAGTGCTCTCTCGTCAACCCGCCCCCTGCAATTAGACTGCAGGGAAGTATTTAGCTAGACTATTAATAAAGTTCTTAAATTAGCTGCAAAACAATGGCATCAGAGTCATTGTTGTCATTTCTTAAAAGTCTTCTCACGTGTCCTAGTGTGCTATCAGTAAAATCACCTTCAGCTAATAGTTAAAAATGTATGGCCTTATAGGCTGAGGTGGGAGTTAGCTCAGGTGGCAAAGGGCTCACTTAGCATGCAGGAAACCTTGGGTTCAGTCTCTAGCACTGCATAAATCAGTCATGATTTTTTCCTAAAATCCTCTAGGCAGAAGGATCTGAAGGCGATCCTGAGCTATATAGTGCCCCCTTCCCAAACAAAACAGTACAAGAAAAGCAACTAGTAAAAATGGCACATAAAGCTTTTTATTTAGTGAAATAAGTTAATCATCTTGGCATTTATATAAAACACAGTCTTTTAAGAGGTATATAAAAGGCTTTAGCAAATGAGAAGAATTCTTTTTAGCAGGTACATATACTACATAAGAAATACATGGTGTTACGCTTATGTGCATTTTTCCCTTTAGACTCAGTGAACCTAAGAAATTGGTTTTGTTTTTATGTAAGTTTGATATCCATATAAGATTCCAATTTGTCACAGAGCTGAGACTTAAAAAGAAAGTTAAGGTGATGCTGATCTACCATTTGAACGTTTTATGGCTCAGAAAAAAAATTAGTTACACTGCTTAGCCTCAGGTTCTTGTTTGGAAAGCCGTAAGTACCTAGAGTGTGGTGAGGGAAGGCAGGGGAAAGGGCTCTGAATGAATAATGTGTTTTTTCTTGGACTTAGCTACAACAGTTCAGAACATAAGGAAACAATGCATAGATACCATTTTTGAAAATTTACACTGAATTAATATTTGAAATATGAATTTGTGCATTTGTGCACTTAAATAATGAAACATGGTAAAAATATATTTAAAACAATAGGGTTTAGAATCTGAATATCTGGGTCTAAGTCATAGGTCCTACTTTGCATACTCTTGGGCAAGGTCTTTAACTAATTTTTCTATCTACTAATGGAGCATAGAAATTCATGTCCTTGGAGACTTGGTGCGGATCAAGCGATTGCTTAACACAGTGGCTGCAGACAGCGCCCAGGCAACACTAAGCAGTGCTTTCTAAGAACCATCTAGAATATTGCTGATCCCTCAGGAGGGGATGGTCCTCATGGCCATGCAACACAGCAGGCCGTAGGCATGTAGTCTGGCTGGTCTGCTTCTCTCTGCCATGTGGTATCAGCACAGAGGACTTGCATCCCTCAAGGAGCTTGGCTGAGATGACGCTGCCAAAATCACCTCACTGCTGCCAGGTATCTTAGTTGGAGGCTGCAAGGCTCCAGCTGGCTGTCCCAGCCTTGCAGACGCCTCAGGGTTTCAGAACGGTAAAGTAGAACCCTTTCTTCAGGTTAGCACTCCTTTTTCTTTCTTTGGTTTACACTTGATTCCTCAGAGAAGGATATTGGTTTTGTAACTGGTTCTTAGTTCAGACAAGTCCTTCTCTTAAAAAACAAAACAAAACCAAACAAAAACCAAACTTCTGTAGTGTATCCACCTTGATTTTTATCTACTCAGTTTATTTAATAAAAGTAAGAAGGAAACCGAGTCATAGGCTCATCCAACAATTAGACAGTGATGAGGGAACTAATCCAAGTCATGCCCACGGGGCCCGCACTGGATGCGGAAGACAGATGGAATGCAAATAGATCCAGACACAGAGTGAGTTCAGGTGTGAATAGTGCCAGGAAGGAACAGCAAAGGCAGTGTTAGAGAGCAAGTCTGCTGACAAATGCAGACAGGGAAAACCTCCCAGGGAGGCACATTTAGCATAGTTGTATAGGTGAGGAAGGCTGAATTTTGAAAAGAACTGAGCAGTAAAGTCAAAGACAAGACGAATTACGTCTGCAAAGACCCTAGGCAGAAAGAGGTGGGAGCATGCTTACACTGCATATACCTTCTGAGAATCACCCAGAGAAACAGCTGGTAAGCAGTCTAAGGTCAGAATTTGCGCACATGGACACTCCCTGGCTTTGTGATTCGGTGTTGCGCTTTGCAGTAGTGATAACCCTCCAGCCAGCTGAGCAGCAGAGAGTAATAAAATGACTGATGCAGTCTGAGAGGATTGGACATAGACTCTGTGGTTACTCTGTTCTGCAGGTTGAAGTCGACCCCATCACTACCTTCCCTCTGAAAGGCTTGACCCCCCTCACGGAGTACTCTATTGCCATTTTCTCCCTCTATGAGGAGGGGCAGTCCTTGCCTCTGGTTGGAGAGTTTACCACAGGTAAGCCTTATCCTGGATTGAAAGGGCTTCAGAAGCAACTATTTAGTGAACCCGTGGCAACCTCCTCCTCTGAGACTTTGAATCCCTACTAATTCTTAAGATATTACCAACAAGTGAACAATCAGATAGCTAACATGTGCTGGCTGATGCTTTTCTATTAAAGTAAGGAAGAGAGAGAAAATGCCACCTCCCTTTTTGAAGTTTAGTTCCTTGTACTCATGCACGTGCGGGAAGCACTAATTTGACTCAGTGGGTTAAAAAAGGACATAAAGTTAGGGGCAGGATGTAGTGGGGAGTCCAGGAGGAGTTGAAGTGGGGGATGGATATGACAAAAGATATATTGTGTTCATTTATGAAACTTTCAAACAATAAAAAATGCAGAAAACATCACTTATAGGAAAGTGTACCCTGTTGTCTAAACCCTTTCCCAGTTTCTTTTATTTCTTAATATAAAACTTTTACACTCTCCTTCCATTCATGTGTGTGTGGGTGCATTAGGCTGAACTCCAAAATTACTGATACCAGACAGTTTTCTGCCAATGGAAATGACTTTTCAATATTTAACTTAGATGTAATGTACCAGAGTCCAAAACTTAACCTAACAAAGAATGGTTGAAATGCTGAAATTAAACAGAAGGCATGGAGACACTATTTTCCATTGCATTCTGTAGCTTCCCTGTAGACAGGGAACATTTTCTTCTGCCTTACAGTGGCAGCAATCCTATTTTCCTTCCGAATTTATTGATTACACTTGGAAACAAATATGTTTCTAAACGGAGGAAATTTAGGGAAAAATGGAAATTAACCAAATTCTTCTTATGGGGACTCTACTTGGATTTCTCAGGGTGCCCTAACAGAGTTTTCAAATCACTGATTTGAAACATAATCAATGACTGGAGAAATTACTCTGGGCACAGTATGCTTTCTGAGGTAAATTCCCAAAGTGATGCTGTGAGGTGGTGGAATGAGTGACAGACAATGTTTTCTCTCTGGTGCTGCCCACACGCCCATGTTAAAAAGGAGAAGGTTCTTCTCCAGGACTTCATTCACTGCCAAGGAGTGATTTGAATACTAAAATGTAGAGAGCTAACATGGAGCATTTCTCTAACCTTTAATCCTTTCCTCAAAATACCTTCGGAATATAATGCCTGTCCATAATAATGGATATGACATTTTTACTTTAAAACTGTGTTCATGCGTGTGTACATGCATGCGTGTGTGCGTGTGTGTACGGAGGCCAGACAACTCCCTTGCATGTCATCCTCAAGAATATCAGCACTTTCTTTGAGATGGTGGCTCTCATTGGCCTGGAGCTCACCAATTAAGCTAGACCAGCTGATGCGCAAGCTCCAGGATCCTTCGCTTTCTGCCTTTTTAGGGCTGCTGTTAACCATCAGGGACCACCTCATACAGCACTTTCACATGTGTTCTGGTGTGGGGTGGAGGGCGAACTCGGGTCCTCGTGATTTTGACTGAGGTATGCACTTTGACCTGCCTTACCAGCTCCATTTTTACTTTTCGTACTTTATGAAAATGGCCCAATATAAACAATGTAAGAAAGAGTTCTGGAGTTACTGGGGAAATTTTCAGGGAACATTATTTCTGTGGTTTCCCTAATCTATGGTGTTGGAAGGTGCTGGAAACAAACATTAAAGCCACACTAGATGGATCGAGGCTGGTTCCCTACTCTGGCTTTCCCAAACCAAAAACTCCCTCAGTCTTCCCATCCTATAGCCTCCGGGAAGCTGGTTGAGCTTTGTTTCTTGCCTTCTCACTTCTCAAACCCAATCTCCTCCGTGGCTCACAGAGGAAGTTCCTGCCCAACAATACTTGGAAATTGATGAGGTGAAGACAGACAGTTTTCGAGTGACCTGGCATCCGCTCTCAGCTGAGGAAGGACAGCACAAGCTGATGTGGATTCCGGTCTATGGCGGGAAGACCCAGGAGGTGAGTTGACTGAACCACAGCAACAACTGATCCTGAATATAGTCCCCGGAAGTGAAGGTCTATAGCTGCACCCAGGTTGGTCTCCGTTTTAAAATGGACTTGAGAACTGCAGAAGGAGCATGCTTTGTTTTTGTATTTTTGAGACAGTGTTTCTCCATGTAGCCCTGGCTGTGCTGGAACTCACGCTGTTGACTAGGCTGACCTCGAACTCAGAGATCTGCCTGTCTCTGCCCTCCCGAGTGCTGAAAGTAAAGTTGTGCACCACCCCCACCCAGCCAGAAGTAGTATCTTGCAGGACACAGCATTTGACATTTCACAGGCATCAAATAATTCTATAGTTCAAAGATTAAACATGGTACCAGGGCTTTAGTTATGTATCTCAGAATCTTTGACCCTCACAATAATATTTAATAAAACTTTACAGTCAACTTTTACAACATTAATAATACAGTTGTGACAGAAGTGAAAGCAATAAGATCTCTAGTTTAATTTAAAAATGATTTCAGCTTTTCACTGTTTTATTCAGTTAGCTCTTACTCATAAACATATTTTCATTTCCCATTTTTTCTTTTTAAAAATTATATTCTTTTATTTTTGAGATTATAGTATGATTACATAATTCCCCCTCCTTTTTCTCCCTACAAATGGTCCCATATGCTCGTTCTTGCTCTCTTTCCAATTCATGGCCTCTTTTTCATGAATTGCTTTTTGCATGCATATATATTATCTGCACACATATTTTATCCAAGGTTCAGGCATCATTGCTAGAGGGAACAGAAAGATCTTGAGAACCAGAGGATCAGGGAGTTTGCTGTGAGAATGTGTCTCCTATGAACATTAGAAGCTATACCCACCAAGTCTCACCAGCATGGCTGCACAGATGTGAGTTGAACAAGGAAGACAATAGCAGACAGAGGAAAGTGGACACGGCAAAGACCACTTGGCCTCAGCCTTACAGTTCAGGAGAAATAGTCTTTCCCAGGGAAGAGCACACCAACATCAAATGGTCACCCCCTCCCTTTTTAAAGTAACCTTAATTACTGGGCACCAAATGCTTTCCAGGTTTCCCTGAAAGAAGAACAGGACTCCTATGTTGTTGAGGGCCTGGATCCTGGAACCGAGTACGAAGTCTCACTGTTAGCTGTGCTCGATGACGGGAGTGACAGTGAGGTGGTGACCGCTGTTGGGACCACACGTAAGTCCTGGATTGGCCACACTGAGCTTTAGTGTTCACTGTCCACACTGACAGCCTGTCTTCCCCATCAGGCCTCAGGGTTTCTTTGATTCTCCAGAATTTGTCTTATGTCTTACAGACAATGGCATTCATGTGTGAAGCATAATAATTTCACAGACTGTCATCACAGTGAAGGCGTTGACCATTTCTGTCATGTCCATTTTATTCTCTAGCACTGAACACTGTATTTGTCTTATCTTAATTGTACCATAACCACTCATTGAGCAGAAAGATAGATGAAAAGATGGATAGATGGATATATTCATAAATGAACAAATTAGAAAATAAAGCAGATATTAATGATGCCAAGAATTTCTGGAAGCTTTCAAGTTGGTTATGTCCAAGTAGGTTATGTCCTTGGTTATAAGGACATTTTGCAAAATTTACTCTCTGATTGATATTCGATTGATAGTCTCTTCTTTTTTTCTTTTTGAAATCATGTATTAACTAACAGCAGCCTTCTTTTTTAAAAAACAAAGATTAACCATCTATTAGATTCTCTTAGATGGCATTCGGAAGATTTGTTGGAGAGTGAAGTTGGGAGATGCTTCTGTATGAACTGAAGCGAGCATGGTCCTGCACAGGGAAATCCTGAGCCCTGTTTGTCCTGTCAGAAGCCGCAGAGCTAGAATCAGTTGACCTCTGAATTGTACCAAAGTGAGATAGAGAGGCTGAGCCTAGTACCCCTGTGTCTTCAGCTGATGGGAAAGACTGTCCGTTAAAGAGGCTGTGACTTCAGAAGAGGCAATTCCCAAAGCTAGGAGACGTGGGAAGCCTGTTTGCTGACCTGCTCGATGGGTGCACTGATCTGCCAGTTATTACAGCAGGGCACCCAGCCGCTCCATTCCAGTGTCCACCCATGGTAGATTCTCTGCTGGTGATTACAGCAGGGCACCCAGCCGCTCCATTCCAGCATCCGCCCATGGTAGATTCAGGCCACAAAGGGTGCACCGCCTGCCTGAGCTCATTGCCCTCTTGGGTGGTCTTTCCAGGCAAACCGTTTTTACAACTTGGTCTGTAATTTAATTATCTTTAATTATCATTGCTATGCCCCTATTTAAAAATTAACTGTGAGGTCTCATAATTTTGTAGATGTAATTCAAGTGCTTGTCTCAAGTCTCTGCTGAGACCCTGACACCTTTTTGGGTTACCTCCCTTATCCGTTGAAACGACCTATATGGCTGCTGTACAGCTCACCTCTTCTTCCTTAAAAGTCACAGTCATGTTTGTTGTTGGAAGAAAGAAAGATAATAACAGTGCAGTTTCCTTCAAAAGTTATAGGAAAGTTTATGCAAATGTATAGAATATCATCTTTACATAATTTGTAAGTAGTGAATTTTCTTTCAGTTGATGATTTTTGGACTGAAACGCCCACAACTGTAGAACCTACCAGCCCTGTGACTTCAGGTGAGGACACACAGGGGACTGTTTATCCACCATAAGTTTGATTTAAGTGGAGGTTATGTTTCCTAGTTTTATTTAGTTTTTGTTATAGATTGGGAAAAAAATGTTCTTTCCTTGTTTTCTTGAAAACAGTTCACATGTCACCAACCTTTGAACTTTACATCTTTCACCAAGGACCACTCAGTCTCCTAGTTCACCATCACTAAAGCTCTCTGAGTCCTACTGTCATCTTGGATTCACACTCACCTTTCTGAGGCCGCCAACACAGCAACACCTGCAGAGGTCTTTGTGTCAGTCGCTTCTGTTGCTCTCTTGACTTATGTAGTGTTATTCTCTCGCCATTTGTCTCCTCTCTCATCTAAGTTTTTCTTTCTCTTTCTGTACACCTCCCAGCCAGCGCTCTGAGTTGAGTCAGTAACACACACCCTTATCTCCCTATCTAAAACACGGCTGTAGCTCATTACCCATTCACCCATTCATTCATTTATTCCTCAGCTAATCTTTATTTGGACCCTGAGCTTTCCTTATTGGAACATACAAATTCTCTCTTGGTAGTTGCTGTTTTCTGTTACACCATTAAGTACCCCCCCAGCTACTATGTGTCATTTTTACAATTTTTCGCTACTTGATCATGCATGTATCAAAGATCTTATGATGTTTAAGACGGGTTCAATGAATATTCTTATGAAGGAGTGAATGAAGTGAAAGGAAATGTGCAATGGAGATGGTGAGAGAGAAGAAAGTCAGTGTAGAAGAGAGAATTTTGGAAAATGGAATATATGAGGGAAGGGACACCTTGGCAGATGAAGATCGATATTCCAGTGAATACAGGTGAAAAAATTTGGGCAAATATCTTAGGAAAGATACTGTGTGGGGGAAAGAATAACTTGTGTGGGCTGAAAAGATAAAGGCAGCCTGAGCTGGGGAGCTCTTCTTGAGTGAGTAGTGTTAAAACAGGCCAGTGTGTGAGTATGGGGGGATGGGCAGGTAGATGGATGGAGATTGGTGAGATCTGGTACCCCATGCCCACTTCTCTAAGAAGGTGCTAGCATGAGGTTCTTAGGACCATGCTCCCTTTTGAGTTTGGTCCAGTGGCTTTCCTTCAGTTCTCTGTCAGCCATGAACGTGGAGGTCCTGTTTTACATGGGTGTTCCTCATGGAGCTGCACTGAATGACGCCGGATGCCACTCCACAGACAGTACCTGTGTCTCATTTTGGGGTATGATGGCCTACAAGTTCTTTAATCTGTGGTTGTATTTATTCCAGTTCTCCAGACAGGAATCAGAAACCTGGTTATAGATGATGAAACTGCCACTAGCCTGCGGGTCACATGGGACATTTCTGACAACAATGTGGAGCAGTTTAGGGTGACCTACCTGACAGCCCAAGGGGACCCTATGGAAGAAGTGGTAGGAACGGTCTGTATAACTGTGGCTGACCAGGAGTCCCAAGCCTTTGTGGGTAGAGCTGCCATGGCTGTCTGGAGAGATGCGCACAAGCTGCCCTTCTCATTACTTAATGACTCCATGTCTGCAGAAACTAACGTTCTTGCTCAATCTACACTTCACTGTTGGTTTCGTCATGTCCTTTCTAACTCTAAAACCTGCCCCACACAGTTTGCTTCAAGCTAACCAAGCCTCTGCAGCTTTCTATTAGTATTGCCTTTGCTGGTTGCCCATCTGTTAACCTAAGGAGGGTTATAATAGAGCCATTATGCTAGGTGTGGTGGCACGTGTCTATGGTTCCTAGGGAGGCTGATGGAAGAAGATCACCTAAGCTTAGGAGTTGGAGACCAGCTGGAAACACAGCTAGAACCTATCTATTTCAAGGCTAGCCAAATCAAGGACAAAGGACCATTCCACACCTGTATTTGTACACATGTATGTAGATTTGTTTGTAAAATTTCAAGGCAGGCATTAAATGTTTTTGCTCTTCGGAATCTGCTGTAAAGCCTTTAAGCAAAGTACACAAGGAAGGTCTAATAGACATATTTTTCACTGACATCAACTAACTTTAAGCATTTTTATAGCTATTTCTCATTTAAAAAAATCATGGTCATCTCTTCTCAAGGCTTTGTGATGCATTTTCTTTAAGTTGTTTTAGGTGCATTTCTATGTGGCAAAGCTGGTACACTCTTAATCATGGCCATGTTTTCTTAATTTCTATTATGTTGTCCCCTTTGGAATTATTTCTTATAAACATGTCCAGACCAAAGAGAGAACTCCAGTTTCCAGCCAGAAGCTGTTCAGCTTCTTACAGTTTATGCTCTATTTCTTACCATGATGTATCACTACAAAACCTGTTCCTTTTCTTGTGTCGCTTTTAACACTCTAGGCAGAAATTCTCCAAAACTCATCATTGCTCAAGAATAACATTGCCCCCACCTATTTTAACTTTGATGAAAAAATTGTTTGATCCCAATGTTAGTTATTTCCAGGTGATGGGAGAAACAGTTCAGGGCATAGTGTTAGGCTCCAAGACTTTGCACCTAGTGAATAGCCAGCAGGTTCATGCCTTTCATCTGGCAGTGTTTCTGGAAAGTCAATGCTTGCTCAAATGATTTAGCTTGCATTGTAATTTCTCTCTGACAATAAAACATTCCAAATGATTCTTGACTGGCAAATTAAAAATATTTTTGGTGTGCCAATTAAAAATATAATTTGGATTCAGAAAGGCAAATAGGACGGACATTGAAAGAGGGAGAAAACAGGGAACAGGACAGAAGCCTACCACAGAGGGCCTCTGAAAGACACTACTGTTTGAGGTATGAAAGCAGATGCTGAGACTCAGAGCCAAACTTTGGGCAGAGTGCAGGGAATCTTAGGAAAGAGGGGGGAGATAGAGGGACCTGGGGGGGACAGGAGCTCCACAAGGAGAACAACAGAACCAAAAAATGTACACATAAGGGTTTTTTTCTGAGACTGATACTCCAACCAAAAACCATGTATGGAGATAACCTAGAACCCCTGCACAGATGTAGGCCATGGCAGCTCAGTGTCCAAGTGGGTTCCCTAGTAAGAGGAACAGGGGCTGTCTCTGACATGAACTCAGTGGCTGGCTCTTTGATCACCTCCCCATGAGGTAGGAGCAGCCTTACCAGGCCACAGAGGAAGAAAATGCAGCCAGTCCTGATGAGACCAATAGGCCAGGGTCAGAGAGAAGGGGAGGAGGACCTCCCCTATCAGTAGACTGGGGGAGGGGCATGGGAGGAGATGAAGGAAGAAGGGTAGGCCTGAGAGGATATGAGGGAGGGGGCTATAAATGGGATACAAAGTAAATAAACTGTAATTAATAAAAAATAGATAAATTTTAAAAATGTAATTTGGTAGCCAGGCATGGTGGCATAAGCCTTTAATCCCAGCACTCAGGGAGGCAGAATAGGTAGATCTCTGTGAGTTTGAGGCCAGCCTGGTCTACAAAGCAAGTCCAGGACAGCCAAGGCTACACAGAGAAATGCTGTCTTAAAAAAACAAACAAACAAGCAAACAAACAAAAAAAGAAATTTGGGCATTTTATTTTCCCTAGTATTATCCCACTAATGTAACTTGGTTCCTAAAAACAAGAACCCACAAAGACTTCCCAGCATGAGAAACTTTCCTTTTTGTTTTCAAGAAGCAAATTTAGCTTCTTGGTGCTAATTCCTGCTGATCTGGAAAAAGTAGCAATTTAATCTCTCACGTGTACTTGTAAGCCCTGTACAGTAAAATAATAACAATATTTACTTTGGGTGGCTTCTAGATTGTGTTCCCTTTTTAAAAAATTAGCACTATTTATATTTGAAAAACTTGAATACCTAAGTGAAAGGAAAATGATGAAAAGTCTTGATCTGCCCAGCTAAATAAATCTTTGAAGAAAATGAAAAATATCGATAAGTTTGCTGTGCAGCAGTCTTTGTTTTCCACCACATAAAAGAAATCCTAGTGGGAGTCTCAAATTCCCAGCTCCTTTAGTGAATTCTAATTAAATTAGATTTACGCCTGTCACTTACAGGCTTTATTGGTTGAAAGACTGGCCCAAAGATTGAGAATTTATAGATGTATTTTATCAAATGCTACTGCTGTATAAATGCAATAATGTATTATTTTAATTCTTCAACTCATTAAAAAGTGTGTGTGAGACAGACAGACACACACACAGAGACAGGATGGGGTGAGGGAAGAGCACAGGAACATGAGCAAACTCATTCCCCCGTGAAGGCCTAAGATGACTTCTGCCATCTTCCTCTATCATTCACTCTTTTTCATCAAAAAAAAGGGTCTTTCATTGAATCTGTAGCTTTGCATATTACTAGATTTGATAGCAAGCAAGCCTCCAGGATCTGCCAGTCTCTACTCCCCTAGTGCTGGGGTTATGGGCATGTGCTCCCATACCCAGATTTTTATGTAGTTGTGGGGACCTGAACTCAGGTCCTCATGTTGGGCCTTGAGTGCTTGAGCTATCTTCCCCCATCCTGCATTACTAGTAAGACAGAAAGTAGGATGCGTCTGAGTTTAGAATACAAAAGTAAAGTAGGACAGTGAGATGCAGGTCAATGACAAAGTTGAAGGGCCTTGAAATTGTGTGGATCAGGTGATATCTTAAAATAATGATATCCGGGTTGGAGAGATAGTTTAGTCAATAAAGTGCTTGTCTTGCAAGCATGAGGAAGGAGTTATATTTCCTAAACCGTGTCAAGCAACAATATCAACAACAGCACTGGGTGTGGTGGTGTTCTTGTAATCACAGCCCTGGAGAGGCAGGAATGGGTGGGCTTGCTGGCTAGCTCTCCTAAACTACTCAATAAGTAACAGATCAACAAGAGACCCGGTCTCAAAAACAAAAAGTGGGTGTGCCTGAGGAATGACATTTATGACTGCCCTCTGGCCACCACATACACATGCTTACACTTGTATGTCCATCCACACATATATTATATACCTGCACACATATGATGGTGCATACAAACACACACACACACACACACACACACACACACACACACACACACACA
>NW_026596079.1:21409706-21465958 GCF_907164565.1 Psammomys obesus | reverse complement strand
ACACACACACACACACACACACACACACACACACACACACACACACAATGCTTACCCAGGGTAGATGGATGGCTAAGACATGCTATGAAAACAATGAAGAAAATGTGTCCCATTAATACACATGTTTTCTCTTACCATCGTTCCAAGTTTTCTTTCACTGATTATATTTGCATGGGCAAGACAGCACTCAAGTTGGAGAACTAAATACCAGAAAGCATTGTAAAACAAAAGGAGAGGAGAGCTAAATGTACCAGTTAGGGTATGTGAATTACTTTTGTACTTTTAGGCATAATCAAATCTACCAAACTTCAAAAAAATATTTGACATGTAAGAATGGCAGTCAATATTTCATAGGGACTGGCTTGCACAGTGATTTGTAACCCTGCAAGGTCCCAAGGACTGTGAGTTCAGTTTTGCTGTTAGAGCAGAGGTGTCTCTCTTACTTGTAAAATGTTACTTGGGATTCAGCATTCCATAAGCCTTTAGGTCATTGTCAACCACAGCCTAAATTCTGGCTGGTGGACATTGTCTAAAGAGGGACTACTTAAAGTGTCCCTTAGTCTCCTCCTACAGGGTGATTCCTGATATTAACATTAAGTTTTGGAAACCTTGACAGCCATTTAACATTGCTGCAACAATCCAAGAGTGTGATCACTTTTCTATCAGTTTAACTTGATTGTATTTGACACAAGTACTGGACAACAGTGAATTGGAATTAAAGCAATGCTACCAGCACCACCTTGAATTATCCTTCATCACTGGGTGAAAACCAGCCTAAACATGGAATTTTGTAAGAGGAGACACGACAAAGTGCATGGACTCTAGTTTCTTCTGCAGGTCACAGCTTGCTGTATGTGATCCAGACAGCTCTGATAGAGCCAGACAGAAAAGTTAAATGTTTGAAAAAATTAAAAACATGAAGCTCCCTCGTGGTGTTTGCATCCCACTTAATCACTAACATCTTTCATAGATTTGTCTTAAAAAATAAAAAGCGCCAGCTGCTATGACTTCAGCATTTGTTTTTAAGTAGGAGCTTCTATTAATATACATAATTTTATTCTCCTTTACTTAAATACGCAGATTCCAAACACTGAAATTTACATACCTTAGAGGGAATTTCCATTTTACTCTTGGAAATGAATATGGGGGGGGGGCAGGGAGTTTTGTTTTTCATACTTGTATGGCATAAACCCCAAAGGTTAAGCAAGGTCTAGATCGGATCTATGAGGTTTCAGTATGGCCCCTGTACTGGACCATGTGGGTCTGTTTCCCCATCTATAAAGTGACTGTGATCTCTCCCCCTTAAAAGGTTACTGCCATGATGAAACAACATACTGGATCCAGATTCTTCTAGTAGCACCTGGCACAAAACGTTTGGTGCTTAATGAGGGCTGTTGCTATAAACTATGGCAACTACTTTCTGGCGCGCAGTGGGAACCCTCCAGCGTGGCCACATTGCTCTACAGGATTCCACAGGCCATAGGCTTCTCAGTGTGAGACCTGACCTTATTTAAAGAGAATCTACATGGGTGGTTTGCGAGACGGCTTGGAACGAAAGCCTGGGCTCTGCTCCAGCGTTCTGTTGAAGAGAGACCCCCCCCTAAGGAAACTACCCTCATGGGGCAGTACAGGCCAGGGCATCTGCAGCTGTCTCGCAGCTCCTTCACGCCAGGCTCCCTAACTTTAGACTGAAGCAGAGCTGCTGTTTTTATAGCTGCCTTCCCAACATTCCCGCATGATGCGACCTGTGCATTCCAGAGCCCCTTTGTACGATGAGCAGAACTATGTCCACCTAATGCAGACTTTCTTTATCATAGACAAGGATATGCCATATGGAAGCTTAGCTGTAGCATAGCAATTGCCGCTTCTGGGTTCACCAAAAGGTTTTCTAGGACTTATTCCATGATGAATGGGTTCCTTCCTTCTGTCAGAAGGAGAAAGCATGGCCTCAGTCTGCTGGCATCTCACCCAGTCCTGGAATGGAAAAACCTCTCAGGCTGTCCTGGTCTTGTGACACATTTAAGCCCCCCTTGGGTCAGTTCCTACATCCTCACATTTTTTTCCAGTGATTATTAAGTTCCCAACAGCCCAGAGAAGTGCCAGCATTTAACTGCTGGAGCGCAGGCACAGTATTTGGTAGGGAACATGTGGTCCAGAGTCTTCTCGTAGGAACTGTAGAAATTGTACTGTGTGACGCGTGGCACATTGCACACCAGCTGGTGCTGGGTCCCCTTGCCTCTGGATTCCTTTTTCTGGCAGCTTTAGTGGCAGAGGAATAGTGGCTCCAGATGGAGGAAGACATCTCTTTTCAGATGCAAGAAAGCCGCAGCAATTTTTGAGTGTTGCTGTTAAATATGTTCCAATTCAAAAAACCTTGGCTCATGCTGCTTGATTCTGTTGCTCTTGGATGGCATCCATCCTTCTTTCTAATCAAAAGAATAAAATGTTGGGGTCAGGTTATCAGTGAGGAAGGAAGCGAGGGGAGGCTGGATTTGCAAGAGGATGCTCAACTCTTTTCAGAACAGATAAGCAGCAGTCTGGGTTGGAGAATGAACGCTTTAACCACAAACACCTGCTGGCTAACCAGGCGGACATTCTGTCTTCTCCATGAATGCTGAGAAGACATTGAGAGAAGATAGTATGTGGAGTTAATCCTCCTGTATTGGTGATTATAAAACCTAAGGTTTCTATGAGGGATATGACAGGAAGAAATGCTTTTGCATGAATGCCCTTCTCTTTCTCATCATGTGCAAAGCCTAGCTCACTTCTGACGCTTTCAAAAATGTCTATAGTGACACTTCCTTAATAGGTCAATGGGAATGAGGTCTTACAGGGTCATTGTACTTTGCCTTTCTGCACAGATTATGGTGCCAGGAATGCAGAACAATATCGTTTTGAAGACTCTAAATGCAGACACTGAATACAAAGTCACAGTGACCCCTATCTACACTGCCGGAGAAGGTGTCAGCGTCTCTGCTCCTGGAAAAACTTGTAAGTGAATCTTTGTCTCCTTGGACACTAATGGACCCATCATCCATGTTGAGTAAAGTACAGTGCAATGAATGGGCAAAATATTAGGGACCTGAAAATCTGTCAGAATCTGGACTCCACACCCATTAGCAGTGCAATTTGGATAAGCTGTTTAGCATCAGTGAGCTCCAGTTTTATTTTTTTGTGAAAGCTGAGACACACAACAGAACTGATCTTTTTTCTTTAACCTGTAACTCAAAATGATTCACCAAGGTGGAGTCCTCAGGGCCTTGACTTTACTCCACATTTCATGGGACCATGACAATCTATGCCTCTCCTGTTCTTTTTTTTTGTAGGCATAGTTTTATATTTTAAATAAATTTTTAGTTTTAGTTTTTAATAGTTTGATTTTTAAAAATAAACATATAACAAATGCTCTTTCTTCTTATTACATCCTAATGACAGTTTCCTTTCCCTTCCCTTTCCCCAGTTTCTTTTTTTTTTCTTTGTTTTAATTCTTTATTAATTACACTTTATTCACTTTGTATCCCCCTGTGGTTCTCTCCCTCCTCCCATCCTAATCCCTCCCTTCCTCTACCCTCTGCATGCATGCTCCTCCCCAAGTCTACTGATAGGGGAGGTCTTCTTTTCCTTCCTTCCGCCCTAGTCAATTAGGTCTCATCAGGAGTGGCTGCATCGTCTTCTTCTGTGGCCTGGTAATGCTGCTTCCCCCTCAGGGGGAGGTAATTAAAGAGCAAGCCAATCAGTTCATGTCAGAGACAGTCCCTGTTCCTATTACAATGGGACCCACTTGGATATTGAACTGCCCCGTTTCTTAACCCTACCTCCTCTCCCTACCAGACCCGCCATTCCCTCTGCCTCCCCTCAGACAGAAGCAGGACATTATTACAGTTCTGTAACACATGTGTAGGTTCATGTAATTATCACCACTACAGTAGAAAACAGGAAGCAATGCTATCTCTCCCCTAACTTTTCTCATGCTGGTAATACCCTTTGTAGTAGGGTCTTGTTCACTTCCCTAACCCCTGGGGGTTGCTTCATTAGTCAGCATTTTGTTGTTGTCATACACTGAGACAATCAACAAAAAAGAGGGAAGGATCAACCTACTGTTTGCCTGCCTGTGGAGCCTTCTGGGACCAGAGCATAGTGTAATCCTCATCAGAGAGACCAGAGAGACTCTATCCAGCAACTGACGGGAGCAAGGGCAGAGTCCTACAGCCAAATATCAGACGGAGTCCTGTGAATGAGGGGAGTTAAGGATCAGAGGAAGCAGAGGGGTCAGGGATACCACAAGAACAAGGCCCACAGGATCAAGTGACCGGGACTTATAGGAGCTCAAAGAGATCAGGGAGCCTGTAGGGCACTGACCTAGGAGCTCTGCGTATGTTATGGCTGAGTAGCTTGGTAGTCCTGTGGGAAGCCTAACAGTGGGAGCACAGTCTGACTGACTCTTGCCTGCTTGTGAGATCCTGTTCTCCTACTCTGTTGCCTCTTTTGACCTTGATGTGAGAATCTATGCCTGGTCTTAGTGGAGCTTGCTATGTCTTGTTTGGTTGATGTCCCTGGGAGCCTAATCTTGTCTGAAGGGGGGCAAAGGGAGGGTAGGTTAGGGGGCTACAGTGTGAATAAATTTTAATAAATAAAAAAAAAATAAATGAATTGAAAAGAGAACCATCATACTTTGAATGAGCCTCTGGATTTCAGATCAAACTCATTCATCACAAAACAATTTTTTTTTTACATTGTATTAAAAAAATAAAAAAAACACTCACAGACACAGACTCCCCACTGTAAACGGTATTGCTTTTTCACTTGCAAATGCGTTTACCTCTGTGGGAAATAACTTAGATTTGCTTGGCAGCAACAGGTCACCAAGAAGGAAACCTTACTGAACCCCTTACTCTCCCTCTTCTGTCTGCTCAGTGCCATCCTCTGGTCCTCAAAACTTAAGGGTCTCAGAAGAATGGTACAACCGGTTGCGCATTACGTGGGACCCGCCATCTGCCCCTGTGAAGGGCTATCGGATTGTCTACAAACCTGTGAGTGGTAAGTACCTCGCAGAACTGTGAGTAGGTATTTACAAACATTAGTTATACCTCAAAAATGTTACTCTACGTGTGCGTGTGCATGCGTACGCTTTCCTTCGTCATAGCATGCACGTGCAGATCTGAGGACAACTTGGAGAAGGCAGTTCTCTCCTTCCATCATGTGGGTTCCAGGGGTCAAACACAGGCAAAAGTCTGTGAAGCCATCGCATTGATACCAAGTATATTTTAAGATCATTTTGGGCATTGCTTCTATCAGTGTTTGATTTTATTTATTAAACAACTAAGAATTGTTTTTGTGTTTTTGAGAAGTTTTTTTTTTTTAAATATTGTTCTTGTTGGGCAGACATTATTAAAGGGATGAAATGATGACTTCGCAGACAAAACTAGATGGCATACCAATGAAGGGAATAGATTATGTATGTGGTGTGCATTCGCCTGACCTCATCTCATTCTAGGCATGGAATAAGTCTAAGGAAAGCTGGAGTCCCTAGGAGTAGAAGCGTTCGTAACTCAATGCATGTACAAGTACTAGACCTTTAAAATCTGTACATTTGATTTTTTTTCTTCTGTTCTTTCTTGGATAAGGTGAACAAATTCCATTGATAAACTTCTCTTTCTCTTCATTTTAAAAAGTATGTTGGGGGGTAAAACTCATCAAAATTGCTTTATGAGAAGATTCTCTTCTACCTCCAGATCATTGTATACTTTAAGTGTTTTTATTCTCTGACAATATTATACATGTATGCAATGTATCTTAATTATATCGATAACCAGCTTTTTCTTCCTGCTCTCTTTGGGTCCCCACTGTATTTCCTACATCATTATATTTTAAAGGCCGATGATCAGTTCAAACTGGGAATGTTTTACCCCAGGTAACAGGCTGTGAAGGTGAACTTGGGTAGCCATGCCCATAATAATTCTTCCTTTCTGACCTTCGCACTCCTATGGGATTTTTACAGGAGATATGTATTATAAATATCTAGACCTGACCTTCAGAACTCTGGTTATTCAGCAGACAGCCTCCACCGTTTAGTCTTAATTTGGCAGAAAAAAATAACAGTTAAAAGATATTTTTAGGGACCATGAAAATATGCTTTTTTTCTTCCTCAAAACTTCAGTGATCTCAATCTGTCTTGTGAGGCATTGATATTGTCCTTATTTCAATCTTCATTCTTACGCTTCTGCTAATTATCCAGGTGATATTGTCATCAGGTCTGTGTGACTACAGTAGATCCACTTCCAATTTCTCCAGGAAAATACCTTTATGAACCATGGAAATAAAATAGTGGGCATAGATAGTAGCCTGCTTCACACTGTCTCCCTCAGACTCATTACCAATTTTATTTCTTTTGTCTCTTTGCTCAAGGTCCAAGGTATATGCTAATTTGTAGACATCGTAATATAACATTTTCTGGATCTTGTGAAATATATGTATCATATTTTCTAAACACAAATAGCTTTTTTTGTATTAAACTCATGATTTTCAATTGCTATGGTTTGGCATCAGTAGAGATAGGCTTTACTGTCACACCTTGGGGTATGGCTGGTAGACACTGGTAACTATTGTTGAATTCACAGTACTTTCCTACATTAGAATAATTGTCCTTCCGTGTCTAGGATTTCAGTAGTATTGTTAACAGGTTTTCCAGGAGAGGCAACTATATATGATCATTCATGTTGGATTTTTATAGCATAGAAAAATAGCTACTGTTTCAACACATGCTTCCATAACCACATAAATGTGCTGTTAGAAGGGGATTTCTGAAAGAAAGTGATGAATGTTAAGGAATTATCTCTTAACTCAAAGCTCTTAAAGAGTAGAAGGAAAGACAGAAGGTATAAAATTAGAATAAGACTCAGCACAGAATGTTTTTGGAACTTAAGACTCCAGAGAGTTGAAGACAGGCTGGCAAAGATATAAAGGCCTCAAAATCCGGATGAGCTAAGGCCATGGCACAGAGTAAACGGAACTATGGTGGTGGCACCCGTACAGATATTCCTGTGACAAGGATATAGCTTTGTGCCATTGACATGTTCTGGGGACCAAGCAGACGTATAAGCAGAGAAAGTTGAGAAATAGGTCTTCAGCCAGGTAAGTGCTGACTGCTTCTTAAAGTGTAGAAGGCGGCGGGTGTAGTGAGTCACGCCAGAGTTTTGACTAAGTGCAAGGGATAAAACACTACTGGAAGGACCAAGATGTAGGCTCTAGAGACACATGAGACTAGGTTCTAGCCTCACTCTAGCTGTTAGCCTGCCAGGTAACCCTAGGCAACTGTCAAGTGTTGGTTGAGTATAATTTTCACTTGCATGTTGTGACTGTCGTTCGTATTGTCTCTTTCAGTTCCTGGTCAAACTCTGGAAACTTTCGTGGGTGCTGATGTTAACACCATTGTTATCACCAATCTCCTCAGTGGAACAGACTACAGCGTGAAGATATTTGCTTCCCAGGCCACAGGCTACGGCGATGCTCTGACTGGCCTCGTGAGAACATGTAAGGCTGGTTGATGTCTGCTCCCTTCAGCCCTGTCAGTGGCTCTGTGCTTGCGTCTCCCTGTGACTTGTCTCTCAACCCCATTCTCGGTGCAACCACTGGCTTGTCTTCCCTCCTCATTGCCCTTTCTGAATGGCATTTCGTGGACAGAAAGGTGTGGTGGTTTCTCAGGGCTGTCAAAGGCCTACTTGGCAGGCGGAGGCCAGCATCTGCTTTTCTAGTTGGCTTGATAATTGCAGATGGGATTTCCCTCTGGAAAGTCTGTTGGCACTTTTCAAATTAGGTGAGTTTTTCCAAGAAGCCTACAGTCTGACATGGCCAGTGCCAGTCAAATACTGGCTAAGGAGAAGTTTGCCTTTTCTCAAAGTATTGTTGCTCATCACTGATGCACACGAACACACATGTGCACATGCACTCCTGCATGCGAGCACACACACACATGCGCACACACACATACACACACATACATGTCATTCCACTCTAAGGACTTCTTATATTCTTTTGTGGATCTTCATGTTGGGATTTCTCATTGGCATGAGAACTCGTAGACACACATGGAATTGCGCAGTGCTTTCCAGCTTCCAATGGACGTGTTCCACCCTTCTGAAATGTGTTGTATACCTCCACATCATCTGTTGTATGCATTTCTTTAGAACAACTTATACTTTGGGAGGCAAGTACTTTAAAAAAGCATATATTTATGATAAACACAAGATTTTTTCCTTTTTCTAGAGAGTGGGGATGAGGTGACAGCATGCTGTACGTATAAAATACAGCTGTGTGCTCTCAGTGGCCTGAACCTCGTCCTTAAGACTTGCAGTAAGAGAATACTTGAAAGGAGACCTAACTGCATTAAGTGTTAGTGGTGGCCCAGGCTCCCAAGCCTTCTCAATTCTAAGATGAAGACAGCAACCATCCTACAACAAACTCTAGTGTAGATGAAGGAGCTAATATATGTGAAGTGCCAGTCGTATGGCAGGCTCTCCTTGAATGGCTGCTATTATTGTAATAATTGTGTTCTACTTGGCATGTTTCTGATCTTTGTCTCAAATTCAACCATTAGTCAGATAAACAATGTCATTGAAGAATTTGACTTCTGTAAGACAAGACTCCAGCTGCCTTGCCTTTCTTGTAGAGCCTGTCCTTTCAGGGAAGGAGGCTTCCTACATTTCCTTCTGTGAAATATCATGACATCATAAAGGTCAGATACTGAATTAACTCTATCTTTAAAAAAAAAAAAGTGGGTTTTGTCATTAGGTGGGGTGATACCTCAGCATTTAGAAGGCTGATACATGAGGAGGGTAGCCAGTATTGAGTTCAGGGTTAGCTGGGGCTACGTAAGATCTTATCTTAAAAAAATAATCATAAAACAGAACAAAAAATTTAAAAAGAAAACAAAGCCAGGTGTGGTGGTGCACACCTTTAATCTTGGCTCTCAGGAGACAAAAACAAAACAAAACAAAAAAACCAAAAAAACAAAACAATACCCATAAACACACACATGACAAAAATGTGTTCTTTGAGAATTTGAGAATTCTAGGATGCCTTTAGCTTTTGGTTCTGTCTACCCTTGACTGTTGAGGTGACGCTGTTTTACTAGTGTGGTCACTGAGTATGTTCTTCTGCTGTGCTGTGACAGCAACCCACAACCCTTTCCTTATGCCCGAGCTCCTGTGCACACCACACCTCCTTCCTCTGTCCTCTATCCTTCTGCTTCACCTTTATGTCTCTACCACGTGTTGTGTCTCCAGAGTAATTTTTATTGCCATCTTTTGTGTACTCATTTTCTCCCTCCATATTCTTTTATTCTTTTCCTATTTTCTCTCTTAGTAGGTATGTTGGACATGTCAAACATATTTTTAAAAAGGGAATATCAAATTGTTTTCTACTCTTACCCATTAAGTAAAAATTAAACAGTTTTTGCTTATTCTTTTTCTTCCAAGTAAAATACAGCCTCACACAATGACACATAAGTCAATGTTTTAAAAACAATTTTAGCACAATTGTTATAATTATTAACTTCCTTTTGTTGTGTGGGGAATGGAGTATTTCAATTGGCTTGAGGAAATGAGTCTTCCTACTCTGTTCCAACAGATAGGAGCAATTTAAAGATGTCAGTTATGATTAAGAAAGATAATTTTACTACCTTGAAAACAATACTTATGAAGTAATTTTATTTTATGAGTTAACTAAGAGAGAGAGTAACATAAGAGAAAAATCAAATGAAAAGAAGAGGTCATTTGGAAAAACAAATGTGAATCTGCTTTTGAATCTAAATGATAAATGCTTACCTTTGTATTGTCCTGAAGAAATCTTTCCGCTGCTTCCCAAAATGATCCTCCATGCAGTTGGCTTTTTTTTTTTTTTTTTTTTTTTTGTAATTTTTATTGTGAAAAGGTAATATAACATAGGGATCTCTAGAAATATATTGTTAGATCTAGATCATGTAGAAACAAAAGCAGACGTATGTGGCACACAGGAGTATTGAGGGTGCGGAAGGGGATCTATCTCAGCGTAAAAAGGGGCCTGAAGAGAGTAGGCAGAAATAGCAGGCATTCAGGCCCTTAGAGCCTGCTGCAGCAAACTTTCACTGAGGCAGCTTGTCTTGCAATTTATCCTTTGAGTCACGAATCAATAAAATTACAAAAACCACCTTGGTTATTGGTCTGGTGTTACCTTCTTAGTCTAATATAAAAGGGGTGCAGTGGTACCTTGAGGACTCAGTGGGACTGGAGAGTCTTACGTACGGGTTTCTCCATTTTTTTGTTTAGTTCAGCCCCATAATAACACTAGGCACTGTGCACCTTAAGGACAGTTAATGGGTAAACTGTTTCTGGTGTAAGCTATTGTTATTTATCGCATAATGTAGACATGTCTTTAGTAAAACTGACTACTACAAAAGGACACAGAAGTTAAAGCTGTCCCCTGCTTCTGTGTCAAAAGAAAGTATACAGTGATTGCTGAGCTGCAAGGCATTCTTTGCCCATCCTCAAATTGGGCTGGTAACACTTCGTAGGGAAAATTTGGAAGTTACTCTCCACTTGGAAACAAATGGTTGAGTTTTTTAAAAGCGCCTTCATTTCTTTCTGCTTCCTTTGTCTCCCCTGCAAACTTGAGAGAGACCTCACATTGTGATTCTAACAACAACAAAGGAACACCCCTTCCTGGAGTTGACAGGGAATTTCTTCCTATGTTTTTTTATTTTGCTATTTTGGGCCTACCTGCCAAGGCCATAGTACAGCCTCCTGTATTCATACTAACCCAAATAAAGTATCCACATTTCATCTGTGAGCTATGTAGATCCACCGAGTGGCATTCTAAGGTAAAGGAATCCAAGGGGGTTAAATAATTTCTTACACATGTAGATTCTACATTTTAAAGTTTCAAAAAATGGTTCATTTTGATTCAATTGTCTTCTGTTTTGTTTTTATATTGATTGACTATTTTAATTACTGCATGTATTTGTATGGTACATTGTGGTTTCCAGTACTTGCATACATCATGACAAGGTCTAATTGGGATAATTAGCATATTTTACCTTCAATGTTTGTCTTTTTTTTTTTTTTTTTTTTTTTTGTGCTGAGACTATTGAAAAATCTGCTATTCCTTTGATTTCAAAACCTACAGTGCCTTGTTATAAGCTGCAGCAGGCCCATTGTGTGATAGGCTCACGGTTTGAAAGGACACTTGGCTTCATTCCTCTCTTAGAATGACAAAGGAGCCTCCCTCTGTCATCTCCCAGCTTACCAAGTGTCCCAAGTTCCTGGCAGCAACCCCTTTTCTCTAATTCTCTGAGATCACAATGGAATATCTATTGTTATTTAAAATATCGAATCCTGTGTTTTGCAACAAAATGTAAGAGCCTAGATGACATTGAGACAATACCCTGACACAAAAGGACAAACGTCACAAAGCCTTTTTCACACAGTGCTATGAAGCCAGTTTTTGTGAAGCCGCTTTTGTTTGTGTAATTTATATCATGGCTCCTTACAGGCTGTATTACTTTGTATTGCATGGTCATTGTGGAACAGGTAACACACACATAATAAATAGGAAAATTACACATCACCCATCACTTCCCTACTCATTGAATCTTAACTTTTTCCTATGAGTTTGTGTCTTTTCATTTATAAACACGAGACAGTCTGCTTCAAAGATCTTATTTTGCATAAATTTGTTTAAATCATAAAATAATTATCTTTTGTTCTTCAACTTTTCCCATTTTGAGTCTAAAGCTCCGAATGAGAATTTTAGCATAAGTTACTTCCAGAACTGGGTACAATTTGTGGCGTTGTCTGCAGTGTGACATAGTTTTGTTGTTTTATTACAGTGTCCTTGGGTGTGACAGATCTTCAAGCCAATCAGGTTGAAATGACAAGCTTGTGTACTCGGTGGCAAATACATCGCCATGCCACAGCCTACAGGATAGTTCTGGAATCCCTTCAGGGTAAGTACAGTTTTGTGAAGTACTGGGATGCTTGAGTCTGTGCAAATCATTGTGGACAAGTCCCATCAGACCAGAGCCCTCTTCTGGAAACTGCGTGCTCAGGTCTCAGAGGTGTAACAAGTGACCTCAGACTTGTTACTTTAAACATATAACCTGTTTTCCCTGAACAAGTAATCTTGTGTTCCTCCATTAAAAAAAAAAAAAGGAAAGCAGAAGGAACACTTTTTTTTTACATTAAAAATAAAGAAATAGTTTTGACTCAGCCATAAAGGAGAAAATATGGTTTAATGGAGTACTGTGATCATTTGGAAACACAGCTATAGACAAGGAGCTTCAGTAAAAGAAACATTCTAGGAGAATTTCCTGTCAGCCCCAGCCAAGAGAGTGTCTCCACAGACTTATGCCACCATGCCCTTGATTCTCTGTGTGCAGTGTAAGCCTGATATTGTCTACATACACAGGAGAAGTTTAAAATAGATTAAGCAATGAGGACAAGAAAAACTTTTTTAAAAGATATGAATTCTGTGGTTGTGTGAAATATGAGTTATGGATAGTTAAGCCAAAGGAAATGAAAGATATGAGTGGAGGAACAACTTCAGAATTTGAGTTATATTTCACATCTCTTTATGATCATATTTCATATTGATTGGCATTTGTTTGGCTTAAAGACACTAAGCTTAATAATCACACTCCCAGACTGTCCCATGATAATTTTAGCTTTATATGTGGTTTAAGAACTTATGAAGAAAGTGTATGTTTCTGTTACTATATTTTGGAAAAAAAATTTAATCATTTGCATTGACAAAAATACATAATGAAAATTAGCTTAATCAATAGAAATCAAGATTTTTAACACAATATGTTTGCAGAGAAGCATTGAGGTTCTTTATCAGAAGATATGGTTAGTGCGTATTACTGCTGTTGATCTGGTAATCCCAAACCAAAGAGAGTTCTTCTTTAAGCAAGACCCTTGGGGGTTACACATTGCGCCAAAATGAATGAGTCTTTCATGCACCCTCAGAATTATTTTCAGGCTGCATGAAACCTTTCAAATGAAGCACTATAGTCTTAAACTGTACACATGTATTATTTCATTTACTTCCCATCAACATTTGCAGGAGAGGGATTCAGGAGTTGAATTAGCTCATTTGCCTCTCATCCAATGGTATTTAGTGGAGGGGGATGCGGAGGTGGCTGTAGAGAAGGCAGCTGTGGCTGTAGATGGTTTAACTGGTAGAATTTACTTCAAAGAATGGGTTTCTCCTTCAGAGAAGGAAGAATAGGGTTGAGCACCTTCATCTTACAGAGAAATGTGATTGCTGCTCTGATGCATTGTCTGTTAAGGACTTGTGGTAAGATGCCCATCATTCCAGTGTGAGGCTGAGACCCAGGATTTGACCATGTAACATACGTCATTGGTTATGTAACTGCCTCTGCAGAAATCTATCTCCCTGTGCCCCAGCCAGAGGAGCTATCAGGGACACGTGGTTCCCGAGTCCTCCTTGTGTTAGAGAAAAGTTTCATGGTAGGTCAACTTTTGATGAATGCCTGAGTCAAATTTATTGATGAATGAGTAGGCATTAGTTTTTCTTCATATATTTCTCATGGTCTGATCAGACACACCTTTATTTCGAGGTGAAGTCAGTAGAGCTGTCCCTGCTGTCACCTCAGATTCTCGACAGCTTTCTTCTCTGAGCTTCAGTTTCTTCAAAATTTACCTCACTTGAAATTATTCACTGTGACAGTTACCCACACATTTCCACAGATTCAAACTATGCAGGCGGCACCATTCCAATTGTTTATTGCATTTGTAGAAACCTAAATAAAGGGAGGTAAGTAAAGAGACCAGTTTATTGGCTCATATATTGAGAGGCTTAGACAGACCTGACTTTAGGCACATCTGGGTCTAGGTGTTTGAAAAATCCTTGAGATGGAGTCTGGCTCCCTCCTCCTCTGCTTTTCACTCTCAGCCAGGCTTTGCTCCATCTGATCCAGTGTGACATCCTTCCAGTTTCTAGCTTCCTAGGTGTGGTTAGAAGAGTTTTCTTTTTCAGTATTTCCAACTGAAGTCCAGAACCTGAGTCACACTGGCCTGGTTTGATCACATGCCCCTAAATCTGTCATTGAGTATACAGGAATGAAGCAAACAGACTGGACCTGCTTGCTTTTCCTGACTGTCTGGTGGCAATGGCCAGGAGCAGCAGGGTGGTATTTAATGCTGTCCAGATTGTAAGTATCAAGAGAGGAAGGGATGGATCCAAAGAAGGAAGGATGGGATTCAAGGTTGCCAAACACAACCAGTCTGCTTGTGCAAACATTAGGACATTTTTATGGCTCGGAGAGGGAAAAAGAGCACCAGAAGGACAAGGCTCATCCGGGAAAAGACTGAAATACAACTTGTCGGTTATCCATTTACCAAATTCAGGCTTTGGTTAATTTGGGTTTTGCTAACTCAGACTCTCCCTTCCCCTCTTCTCTTTCTCCCTCTCTCCCTGTCTGCCGGTCTTTCCCCATCTGTTTTCGAGCTGGTGTGGTAGCTTGTATATAGCATTTCTCTTTGAGTTCATGTCCTAAAAGCCCAGACAATGTGTCTTCTTGGTAACTCACATAACATGGTGAATTCTTGTAGACTGCTTAGGAAAGAGTTCAGAGGGTGCATCCCCCTTCTTCCCTTTTTAGGTGTGAGATGCCAATTGTGTGATAGCATCTATTATCAGAGCACTGTGTTGGAACAGCTAACTTACCAAGGGCCAAGGCTCAAAAGAAAGATTACATGGAGCCTGTTTCAAAATCAAACTGGCTCAGAGGCATGATGATTGGGGATAAGGTTTTTGAGAGACCCGGGGAAAGAAAGTATTTATGTTACAGAATTCTTACTCCATCCTTGTCCTAATACTGAATAGCCTGTGTATGTAGCTCTCAGCAGCCACCCAAGGCACCATTTTGGGAATCAAGGTGGTGATGTCATTATCAATGTGATTACAATCTAGAGTATGTAGATCCTTCGAAATAAATACACAAAGACAGACCATTTTACCCTGTTTCAAGAAAGTAAACGGAATTAACTTTCTCCCTTGGGTAGAGGGATCAAAAGGGTTAGTTATCGTTCAATCAGTTTAGATCTTGTTTTCCTTTAAGGCAAAGCCATTAGACTCGAATCACACATGCCAAAAGCAACACATGTATACTCTAACTCATGGAACCCCTCTTTGTTAGTTTTGGGAGTCAACTAATACTATTTGCCATTAATTTTGACATGCCCATTCCAATTTTCCAAGGGTTTATGGATTTATTTTTTTTCTTGCAGTTAAGCCCATTATTATCCTATTTTCAAGGGTCTTTAAGAAGTACATGTGTATCCTTGGGAATTAGGAAATGGCAGAGATGATTCCCCAGGGAATCCCTGGAAAGCTTTTGCAGTTATAGATTTTTATCCATGCATAGGATTCAGGAAATAGTTGCGTTATGGGGAGCTTACAGAGACTTCCAGGCAGTTGCAAAGGATCCTAGGGGCTCAGAAAGAAACAGTATCAGGGTGTGTGGCTCTGAGCTTTGGAACCACAGAATGAATGAACTTAGCTATTAGCAAAGCCAAGCACTGAGTTTACCAAGTCTATTTCTTCCATGGTAAATTATAATCTTACAAAACGATAACCATCTTTAAATTTAAGTGTTATTGCCCCAGGGGGAGGTTGTGTGGAGATCATAGAGAAGTTTTGTAGAGTTGGTTCTCTCTTTCCACGTTTAAGTGAGTTCTAGGGATCAAACACAGGTCAATAGGCGTGTAAGGCAAACATCTTTACCAGCTTAGCCTTCTTGCTGGCCCAGAAACAATGCTTTTTACTTCATCATTACATAAGATGTCTGAGAAATAACCAAGGTAGACACATATTTAGTTATGAACAAATATTTGACTTTATTTTTTTGGATGCTGAGTATGAACTCCAGGCCTCTCACACGCTAGAGAAGCCCTGAGCATATTCTCAGCCCTGTGCAAATATATTAATAAATATTACTTTATAAAGTTCACTTCTGAAAATTCTTTAATGCTCACAATATACAAAAATGAATTTCAAATGTAATTTACCAAGTAGCTTTTATTTAAAGGTCAAGAATACTCCTTAGACAAAATTCAAAATAATGTTTTTTTATGATACATAGGTATTGATTTATATTGAAATATAAGATCAAAGTTTGTCTGGGTGTAATACTTTCTAAAAGACAAAAGTTCTCTTTTGTTTTAACTTAATAGATTTGTTTTTATATTTTATATATGCCATTTAAAAAATAAACTTCCAAAGTGGTATCTTTGGAGAAATAGATGGTACTTATTAACCATTAAACAAAGTATATAATATATTGAATCCGTGAAGCCTTTTACAGCAGTTTCTAAATTCCTAGTAGTTATAAGATTTTGATTAAGCATATGCAATTTTAGTTGGAGAAATGGCTCAGCAGTAAGAGTACTTGCTGCTCTTGCGGAGGACTTGCGATGTAGTTTAGTTCTTAATACCCTTGTCAGGTGGCTCATAATATCTTGTAACTCTAGCTCTTAGAGATACATCATGTTTTTCTGGCCTCCTCAAGCACCCCCCTCCATATGACATACTGTAAAACAGATACACATATACATAAAATGTTTAAAAAGCTTTAGGAAAAAACAATGACAGTATTTATGAAATAGAATCTAGAATTAATCCCAAGAGGAGTTTTTAAAATTTAATTTTATTATATATTTATTTATTACAATTTATTCACTTTGTATCTTCTCTGTGGTCCCCTCCCTCATCTCCTCCTAGTCTCACCCACCCTCTCTGTTCTTCTCCTATGCCCTTTCCTAGTCCACTGATAAGAGAGGACCTCCTCACCTTCTATCCGACCCTAGCTTATCAGGTATCATCAAGGCTGGCTACATCATCTTCCTCTGTGGCCTGGCAAGGTTGCACCCCCCAGGGGGAAATGATCAAAGAGCCAGCCACTGAGTTCTTGTCAGAGATAGTCTCTGTTCCCGTTACTAGGGAACCCACTTGGAAACTGAGCAGCCAATGGGCTTCCTTTTTAACAGAGATCTAGGTCCTTTCCATGCATGGTCCTTAGTTGGAGTATCGGTCTCTGCAGACCCCCCTAGGCCCAGGTATTTTGGCTCTGTTGTTTTCCTTTTGGAGTTCCTCTCCCCGCTAGGTCTTTCAATCTCCCTCTCATTACATAATGATTCTGGCATTCTGCCCAAAGTTTGCTTATGAGTTTCAGTATCTCCTACAATACCCTGGTGGTAGAGTCTTTCAGAGGTCCTCTATGGAAGGCTCCTGTTAAGAAAGGGGAACCTCCGTTGATGGACATCTGGGTTGTTTCCAAGTTCTGGCTATTACAAATAAAGCTGCTACGAACATGGTTGAACAAATGTCCTTGTTGTGTACTTGAGCAAATTTTGGGTATATACCTAGGAGTGGTATAGCTGGGTCTTGAGGTAGCACTACTCCTAGTTGTCTGGAAAGCGCCAGATTGACTTCCAAAGTGGTTGAACCAGTTTACATTCCCACCAGCAATGGAGGAGGGTTCCTTTTTCTCCACAACCTCTCCAGCATGTGCTATCACTTGAGTTTTTCATCTTGGCCATTCTGATGGGTGTAAGGTGAAATCTCAGGGTCGTTTTGATTTGCATTTCCCTAATGGCTAATGAGCTTGAGCATTTCTTTAAGTGTTTCTCTGCCATTCGATGTTCCTCTTTCGAGAATTCTCTGTTTAGCTCTGTTCCCCATTTTTTAAGTGGATTACTTGGTTTGCTGCTTTTCTGCTTCTTTAGTTCTTTATATATACTGGATATTAGCCCTCTGTCAGATAAAGGGTTGGTGAAGATTCTTTCCCAATCTGTAGGCTGTCTATTTGTTTTGATGACAGTGTCTTTTGCTTTACAGAAGCTTTTCAGTTTCATGAGGTCCCATTTATTGATTGTTGCTCTTAGAGCCTGTGCTGTTGGTGTTCTGTTCAGGAAGTTGTCTCCTGTGCCAAGGAGTTCTAGGCTGTTTCCCACTTTTTTTCCCAACTGATTTAGAGTATCTGGTTTTATGTTGAGGTCCTTGATCCACTTGGACTTTAGTTTTGTGCAGGGTGATAAATACAAATCTATTTTCATTTTTCTGCAAGTAGACATCCAGTTGGTCCAGCACCATTTGTTGAAGATGCTGTCTTTTTTCCATTGAATGGATTTGGCTTCTTTGTCAAATATTGAGTATTCATAGGTGTGTGGGTTTATTTCTGGGTCTTCTATGCGATTCCATTGATCCTCCTTTCTGTTTCTATGCCAATACCATGCAGTTTTTATTACTGTTGCCCTGTAGTACAGCTTGAGATCGGGAATGGAGATACCTCCAGATGATCTGTTGTTGTACAGGATCGTTTTGGAGATTCTGGGTGTTTTGTTTCTCCATATGAAGCTGAGAATCTTTTTTTCAAGGTCTGTAAAGAATTGAGTTGGTATTTTGATGGGAATTGCATTGAATCTGTAGATTGCTTTTGGCAGGATGGCCATTTTCACAATGTTAATCCTACCAATCCATGAGCACGGGAGATCTTTCCATCTTCTGAGATCTTCTTCAATTTCTTTCTTCAAAGACTTGAAGTTTTTCTCAAACAGGTCTTTTACTTGCTTGGTTAGAGTCACACCAAGGTACTTTATGTTATTAGTGGCTATTGTGAAGGGTGTTGTTTCCCTAATTTCTTTCTCAGCCTTTTTGTCTTTGGTATACAAGAGGGCTTCTGCTTTTTTTGAGTTGATTTTGTATCCTGCCACTTTGCTGAAGGTGTTACAGAAATTGTGGTATTTTTACACAATGGAATACTACTCAGCAATCAAAAAGGAGGAAATCATGAAATTTGCAGGCAAGTGGTGGGATCTAGAAAAGATCATTCTGAGTGAAGTATCCCAGAAGGAGAAAGACAAACTTGGTATATACTCGCTTATATAGACCTACAAGATATGATAAACATAATGAAATCTACACACCTAAAGAAGATAATCAAGAAAGTGGACACAGGCGAAGGTGATTAATCCTCATTTAGAAAGACAAATGGGATGTGCATTGAACTTATGACAGGAGTCTATCACAAAAGGCATCTGAAAGACTCTACCTAGCAGTGTTTCAAAGCAGACACTAAGACTCATAACCAAACCCTCGGCAGAGTGCAGGGAATCATATGAAAGAAGGGAACTTAGTATGATATGGAAAGGATAGGAGCTGTTCAAGGACCAAATATATCCGGGCACAGGGTCTTTTCTGAGACTGACACTCAACCAAGGACCATCTATGGATATAACCTAGAACTTCTGCTCAGATGTGGCCCGTGGTAGCTCAGTAACCAAGTAGTTTTCCAAAGTAAGGGGAACACGGACTATTTCTAACAGGATCTCAAAGGCAGGCTGTTTGATTCCCCCCCCCCCCAGGGGAGGAGCAGTACTGTTAGGCTACAGAGGAGGACTTTGCAGCCAGCCCTAAAGATACCTGATAAAACAGGGTCAAATGAAAGGGGAGGAGGTCCTCCCCTATCAGTGGACTTGGAAAGGGGCAGGGAGGAGACCAGGGAGGGAGTGTGGGGTTGGGGAGGGAATGAGGGAGCGGGATACAGCTGGGACACAGAGTTAACAAAATGTAACTAAAAAGAAAAATAAAATTAAAAAAAAAAAAAAAAAGAAAGGGGAACCTTCATCCATTGCTGGTGGGAATGTAACCTGTACAATCGCTTTGGAAATCAATCTAGTGCTTTCTCAGAAAATTAGGACTAGTGCTTCCTCAAGATCCAGTTATACCACTCCTAGGCATATACCCAAAAGATGCCCCACCATTCAATAAGGATACTTGCTCAGCTTTATTTGTAATATCAGTTTTATTTGTAATAGTCAGAATCTGGAAAAACCTAGATATTCCTCAACAGAGGAATGGATACAGAAATTGTGGTACAGTTACACAATGGAATATTACTCAGCAATTAAAAACAAGAAAATCATGAAATTTGCAGGCAAATGGTGGGAACTAGAAAAGCTCATCTTGAGTGAGCTATGCCAGAAGAAGAAAAACACATATGATATATACTCATTTATAAGTGGATATTAGCCATATAAAATAGGATAAACATACTAAAATCTATCGTCCTAATGAAGTTAAACAACAAGGAGGACTCTAGGGAAGATGCTTAATCCTCATTCAGAAGGGTAAACAGGATAGACATTGGAAGCAGGAGAAGCCAAAAGGAGTTTTTAAAATTACATTTTATTTGCGTATTTGGTGGTGAGGGATGGGGAACATACCCAGGCCACAGCAAGTGTGGAAGAACATTTGTACGAGCTGGTTCTATTCTTCTTCTACCGTGTGGGTTCCAAGGATCAAACTCAATTCCTTGGATTTGGCGGGAAACACCTTTATCCACAGAGCCACCTTGCTGGCCCCTGGAGGGAAATTTTAATAGTTGTATTTGTAGCAGGAGTGATTCTTCTGTCCAGCCAGTTGTCTATTATGCCAAAAAATAAATCTTATGACTAATTCTGAAACTTTTCCGTAATTAACCCCCCCAAAAGCTAACACTGACTTGTGAGGCCCCCCTTCCCTGGCCTCTAGCTGGTGAGTGTTCTGCAACTCTCAGAATGTTTTACTTTGAGGGGTGAAGTCTTTAATTTACATCATTTTATGGTGTAGTAGTATACAGTAAAGTGATACCCTCAGAGACCCAAACTTTTTTTTAATATTTTTTATTTTTTTATATTAATCACAGGTTATTTACTTTGTATCCCAACTGTAGCCCCCTCCCTCTTTCCTTCCCAATCCCACTCTCCCTCCCTCATCTCCTCCCTGCCCCTTTCCAAGTCCACTGATTGGGGAGGACCTCCTTCCCTTCCATCTGACCTTAGCTTATCAGGTATCTTCAGGACTGGCTTCAATGTCCTCCTCTGTGGCCTAGCAAGGCTGCTCCTCCCTTGGGGGGAGGAGGGGGAGGTCAAAGAGCCTGCCATTGAGTTCATGAGACCCAAACTTTTAAATCCCAGTTTCGGTTTTGTGGCTGAGCTAGGGACTGTAGCAAATTGTTAATGTTTCTGGCCTCCACTTTTTTATCTTTAGATTGAGGATAATTATAAACCATATAAGAATAGAATGGGTTGAATACATAAAAATCTGTATGGTAGCTCTTGGCACATGATAAGCATTCATTAATTTTTTTTTTTTTTTTTGCTATTGACATTTGTGGTGGTGGTTATCAACACAGCAAACATGGAAACTGGAATAAAATAGGCTGTCAATACTGTCAATAAATGATGAAGAAGGTTAATCCAACTTCTCTGGTTGTAGACCACAGGGCCAGCACTAATCCTTCCAGGAAGGTATAACAATTTTACATGGGTATGGGAGAAGAGAAGAGGACCAATGGTTACTCCTCCAATGTTCTTTGTGCCTCCAACATGGCGAAGACAGCTGTGACGATGCACAGCTGGCTGTATGTGACACAACTGCGTGATAGAACTAAATAGAACCTGATTTCCACTTACTGGGAGACAATACTCCTTCCAGTGTCTGTGTCCTTAAACCACTTATGTATTATGCCCTGTTTCTTTTTAAAACAAGGTTAAAAAAAAAACCACAAAAGTGTTTTCATAGTGCAAGCAGGGAGTTTAGAAAGGGCACACTAAGCTTGCTGAGTCTCCTTGATCGAAAGACATCACAGGTGTCAGTTAAAATAGATAAATAAATAAAAGGCTGGAAGCCTGACAGTCATGGCATATGCTTTTAATCTCAATACTTGGGAGGCAGAGGCAGGTAGATCTTTGTGAGTTTGAGGCCAGCCTGATCTACAGAGTGAGTTGCAGGACAGCCACGGCTACCCAAGAAACCCTGTCTCAAAAAAAACAAGCAACAACAAAACAAATCAAGGCTGGGTATGATAATGTTGCTCAGGGATAGAATCCTCTCTAATTCTGCACAAGGGCCACGGTTCAATCTCTAACACATTATAAAATTGGCTGTTATTCCACATATCTCTTATGCCATCAGAAGGTGGAGGCAGGAGGATCAGAAATTCAAGGTTATTTTTAGCTACATAATGAGTTCAGGGCCAAACTAAGCTTGAGGGAGAGAGTAATGAGAGACAATGAAAAGTCTTTAGAGGGAACAAGGAAGAAAAAAAAAAAAGAGGGGGATGAAATACATGTGACATGAAAGCAAAAGGAGGTTGTTTGAGGAGATGAAGGGGGCCACAAGAAGAAGGGAAGGACAATAAGAAAGGGGAGTCACATATGCATGAAAATGCTGTAATGAAACCCATTACTTTGTACCTAAAATATTAATAAAAAAAAATCGTGACTGACAGAGAAGGCACTGGGCTCTCTGGGACTCCCCCTTTGTCCTGGTAATGCCTCAAGCTGTTGTGCATGTTTCTTTGAGAAGAGATTCCAATTGCAGTGTCTTCAATTGTTGTTTAGAAGGCCATCCGGTTGGATGATTTGTTTTTTAAATTTTTTGAGACAGGGTTTCTCTGTATAGCCTTGGCTGTCCTAGACTTGCTTCGTCGACCACGCTGGCCTCAAACTCACAGAGATCCACCTGCCTCTCTCTCTCAGAGTACTGGGATTACAGGCATGGGCCACAGTGCCTGGCCTGTTGAATGATTTTAAATTGTATGGAGGTAAAGCTCACTTTTTTTTTTTTTTTTTTTTTTTTTGCTGTCAGTTTGTGATGATGTGACTGTGTTCTGGTGAATCAAGCTGAATAAAAGGGAGTTTAGTGTAACAGACTAAGTCAGGATGTATGCATATGAGTACGTGTAGTAATAGTTCTTTGTTCAGCAAAGGCTTGATCTTGGCAGTTTTTAAATAATAAGCCTTATTTTTGTTCACATTAAACGTAATTTTTAACAAAAAAAATCAGTGGATATGTAAAAATCTTTACCTGGAGATTAAATACCAAAAATAAATGTAAATGGTGGGGTTGTATGATGTAGACTGTTCCTATTATGCCTTGGATAAGTTAATACTTGAAGTAATGGCTGTTTCTTTTTTTTTTTTGTCACATATGTATATTTTGTTTTGAATTTATATAGATACACAAACACAAGAATCTACCTTGGGAGGAGGTGTAAACAGGCATTGCTTCTATGGACTTCAGCCGGATTCAGAATATAAGATCAGTGTTTACACAAAGCTCCAGGAGATAGAGGGACCAAGTGTGAGCATCATGCAAAAAACACGTAAGTCAAATGTCTTCTCCTGGTCCCCCTCAAAATAAGCAAACAGCATATTGCTATGGACCCGCATCTTTACTCTGTGTAGAAAAATAATAGCTATTACTGCCCAGGAGTATGGACAATGCACATTTTTTTTTTTTATCCACACCCAAATTCCTGCTACTATCATCAGTATGTTTTCGTTTCCATTCCCTGTATGTTGCTCGAGGGAACACAAAGCCCTCTTATGGCAAAAGGCTTGAAACAATGTTTTATGTTATGATCCAAATACATGAAAAGCATTCATGGTATGTGGTGTGTGAAAATGAGTTTGGGGACAATACCATCTTACCACAGCAGTGAGAGTGGGCTCGGAGCCAACATGTTCCAACTGGCTGACCCTGGAGTTACTGCCTCCTTGAGAGGCCCTTGTGCTGTTTTTCAAGCTGGCTTGAGATCTGATGTGTGGAATGGAAACGCAAAGTACAAAATCAAAACAATGCACTTCTTACATGTTCCAGGGAACTGAGGGTGTCACCTTCTTAGGGTAGCTTTTAATCAAAGTTCCTGACCTGGAGGCCATAGCCATTAAAAAGGATAAAATAGATTTAATAGTAGGGAGCTGAAGGTGGTGCCTAACTCAGTATCTCTAATTTAAATTCAAATTCCCAAAGATGAGCATCTGGGCACGTGGTGGATGATGGGATTTTCTTTTGTTTCTGCATGGCATTTAGAAAGAACTAATACCTTGTATAGCTCTTCCAACTTCCAGGACCATAGAGAAAGAAACCACAGTCAACATATTTCCTTAAAAACACTGCATGAATCATGTAGAGAACGCTACTGTTCAATCTTAAAGCGTTTTCATCAACCTGGAGAAATTTTTATCTTTACTCTGTCCCTTTTCCACTCTTATGGAACCTCAAGCAATGACCTTTATTTTGTAGTTTCCTCTCCAGGACATTTTATATGAATAAAAATATATAGCAGACAACCCTCTTGTCTCTGCCACATTTTGATTAGCATGTCCTTGAAATGCATCAGCTGCTCCTTTCTCTTATTGTTGATTGGAATTCTGTTTTATGGATGTGCATTCTATAATTTTTTGAAGTTAACAGGCCTTTGGTAGTATCCGAGCCTTGAAGTCAAGCATGTTTTATTGAATCTCTGTGAGGCCACTTTCAGCTACCATGGTCTTAGGTGGTTCAGCACCTCTAAGATTATTTTTGCTTTTCCATAAAATTATTTATTTTCTTACCACCAATGGTGGCTGTGAATGCTCAACATCTTTGAGCACCTGTTGAGCTCTTTTTGTGTTTTATTGAACACATACTTTTTTGTCTTCTTGGGAGTCACAACTGATAGCCACAGAACTACATCCACTATCATGCATTTTCTCTGGACCTTTACTCAAAATTTTTTTTAAGTATATTTTGAAAATGTTGAACATCTTTCAAATAAAGCCCACGTACTCTCCTGGTGTCAATCTGCTAGAAGCTGTTAATTGCTGGGTTCTCAGTTCTATAGGCTAAGTTACTTGTTTATGCTTAGTGCTTGTCTGGCTGTTAAAAACAACTTAATTTGTGACCCCTTGGTCTACTTTAGTATCCCCTAACCTTAATCTCACAACTCTTAGCTACCAACCTAGGGTTAGTTCCAACTGGGATCCCTTTGTTTGATGTAAATATTTCCCTGCTATGGAAGACATTTGTCTTCTATAACTTCCATCATCTGGCTCTAGTTCAACTTTCTGAAGCAATGCAGACCAGGACTGTTTGTCATTTATGTGGCAGCCCCTCACATGGTGGAAGATAGGGGCCATCTGGGTGCCACGCAAACATTATAAACAGCGGCACCAATGTGTGTGCTCTTATACCCAAGAGATTTTTTCACCAGATGTTTTGCTCCAAGAAACTTTTCCTTGATTTGATTCTGAGTTTGTTGATGAAATTGAGGATATGTCTCAATCTTCTATATTAAAGAAAATGCTTAATAGTAAAAGTGACCCATTAATCCCAAGTTGTTTAAAGTGCCAAAGCCAGGCTTTGTAAGCATTTTGTAGTTATCTAAGGCAAGTTTAGCAATCATACTTATGTTATTAGTATTTATTTTTGTTATTAGTATTTATTATTAGTATTTACATAAGAATGCCATGCACACAAACAATGTTATATGAAAGAGGTTTATTGGGTAGAGATGGAGAGAGAGAGAGAGAAAGGGAAAAGAAGATAGAAAGAGAGCCATGGTGGGGGGAGAGGGCACCCCAACAGAGAGAGAAGAGAGAAGTGGACAGAGCAAAGGTCGGAAAGTAAGAGAGAGAGGAGGAGTGGCGGACCAGTCACTATGTATCTGACCCAGATGATGTCATAGGATGCAGGTACTGATATAGGACATTGTCAGGACCCTAAAGGTCCCTAAGGGAAGGCCAGTTGAATTGCATGCAGAACATAACAATTGGAGGCTTTATTTTTCTCTTTTTTTAATTTTATGATTCTCAAAAAAAAAATCAGAAACCTTTAAAAATAACAGTGATTTATATATCCATAATAGAACAGCAGCAACACACAAATTGTGTTTTCCTTCATTCTTTCTTCTAGAGAGCCATATTTCTACCACTGTGGTTTTTTCCAAAAAAGTTTTTTATTTTCCCCACCTATGGTGTCCTGCCATGATGTCCTATGACTTGCTTTGTTTCAAATAATAATTAGTTCATGGACCTTTTTTCTTCATCAGGAATATACAGTTACTTCATTCTTTCAGGTTGACTCACTCATGTCATGTAGATAATTTAATTTTATTGGATCCCAAATTAGAAGAGACTACAAAATTCATTTTTTCTTTTGAAGGAATTCTCTTTATAGCAATTGGTCAGAGATTGAACTATTCCAGCTGTTGCTTGCTTGGAGCTGGAATTCCCCTTTGCAAATGGCCATTATTAGTAGAAAGATTTCCAAAATATTAAGTTTTTTTCTGTTTTTTTCTACATCTTCACTATCAGGTATTAAGAAAAACAAAAAATAAAATATTATTTTATCTTTGCCTAATGACACTACAACTCCTTGATCCTTTGCTATGTGAGCTACCATGAGAACCATTCTCTCTAACTGTCTCAGGTCATCTGCATAGGGCAGGTTGAAAAGATCTGACCACACTCGAGTCCCTAAGTGTTTATTCTTGAACCTCAGAACTGACTTTTTTTTTTCCAGACTGAATAGAATAGAGAGTGAATCATGTTTGATTTGTAACTGGCCTCTTTGACGACACAGGGTGGGAAGGGTTAGAAGTGTCAGGGGCCAAAGATTGATTGTCAGTACTTGGGCAGAATGGAAATGAAGTTCATTGTGTGTGTGAAAACAGCCCAAACCTACCTCTCACATGAGCACTAGGATTTCTGCCTTAAATCAACATCAGAACCACTCTGTAGTTGGCAGTTTGATTACATTGACTCCTGCTGGGCTGCCTGAATGGGGGCAGAAAAGCCTTTCAAGCCTTTGGTGTGGAATGACAGGATGGATAAAGCCAGTTTTCACAGGCTGTGGCTATTTTATGGCAGTCATTAAGTTCTCAAAGAAGGCAGTTATCAACATCATGGATAACCTCGAATAAAGATGCACTGTATCACTTTCCTACACAGAATCACTTCCCACGGAACCACCAACTTCTCCTCCGACCATTCCACCAGCAAAGGAAGGTAAGAGAACAGTAACAACGGGGTGATTCTAGAGTCAGGATTCCCGTTGCTTTTGTTTGTTCATTCAGGGAAAACCACAGTGGGTGCTGGAGAGATGGCTCAGCAATACAAAGCACATGCTGTTGTTGTAGAGGACCTGAGCTTGGTTCCCAGCGCCTGTGCAAGCAGTTCACAACTGCCTGTCACTCTAGCTCCCGGGTGATCCAAAGCCTCTGCCCTCCTTGGATATTGCACTCACATTCTCAAACTCACACATAATTTTAAAAATAAGTGAAATAAAAATTTTAGAAGAAAGCCAAGGTATTAATACAAAATGTGTATTATCCCACCTAATTTTCTCCTTAATATACATACATATATATCAAATCATAGTTTATCAAACCATGACAATTAAAAATCCATTTAAAAATAAATTGTATACACTGAATGGATTTTTCTTACAGACTTGCATAATATTGATTTCATTAAAAAATCTCAGAGTACAAAATGTTCACCAAGCAAGAATAGTTAACGTAACGTGTAAGTAAAAAGCTAATGTGTAATTTTAAACTCAATTTACTTTGGTAAATTGGTCTCTAATTTACCCCTGAAATGCCTCTCCATGCTCTATCCTCATTGCCACAGCTGGAGGATAATTATTTAAGCCTCCAAACAAAGTGGTGATGATTCATTTTTTCATCCCATTAATGAGTATTTATTAGCTGCACTATTAATTTCCAAAGTTCTTCTGGTAGGCACGGGAAATACTATAATACCACATGGTTACTGCTCTTTGCTTACTTTTATTTTTATAAGAGAAATGGGTACAAACACAGATAATTAGTGGTATGGGTTGTAAAGGAGAAATTGGTTTATGATAGCCTGGGAGTGAGAATAATTAATGCTGCAGTTAGTCAGTGACTACTGAAGGAGTGGGGGCCTTCATCTATCTCTGAACAAGCCTGAGAGATAAGTAACAGAACAGAGTAAAGATAGAATTATGGTGGGAATTGTGTGCCAATAACGACTTGGGCTTTGTTTTTCAAAAATATGATGCCACGCCGCTCCTGATGAGACCTAATAGACTAGGATCAGAAGGAAGGAAAAGAAGACCTCCCCTATCAGTGGACTTCAGGAGGGGCATGCGTGCAGAAGAAGGAGGAAGGGAGGGATTGGGATGGGAGGAGGGAGGGAACCACAGGGGGGATACAAAGTGAATAAAGTGTAATTGATAAAGAATTTTAAAAAATGAAAAAAAAATGTTGCCACAAGAAGATCACTTAAGGGAAGGATGGCATAATACAATCTTCACTTAAGAGAGATAACTTTGGGCCAGGGAGATGGCTCAGGTGGTGAAGTTTTCATTCATAAGCATGGGTGGCCTGATTTTGGACCCTAGCATCAAGGTAAAAGCCCAGTAAGCTGTATGTGACCCTGGGCAGATAATTGGAGTTTGTGGCCCAGTCAGGCTAAGAAAAACAGCAAACTAAATCTCCAGATTCAGCGAGACACCCTGTAGGTGGAGAAGGACTAAAGAAAACACCTGGCATCAACCTCAGTGCTCCCCGTGCATGCATACTCATACACACTCCTGAAGACACGTATACAAAAATACTAGTTCACAGTAGGAATGTTAAGCTGAGTAAGAATGTTGACGCAGTTCCCCCATCGCACCTCTTGGCACTATGAAAGCTAGCCAGCAGGAAGGAAGCTTCCTGACAGTACAAATATGTCTTCTCCACGTCCTGTGGCCAAAGTGTGTGGTGACTCTAGCAATAGGGTCTATCATTAGGTCCTTGTGGGTGGCCAGGAGCTATAGGAATAGCTTGTATTGTTTTGGAGATTTCTAGGACACCTCTGGCCAATAACTGGAGAAGAGGTATCACACATGTAGTACTGGGCTTTTTATTATGAACAAGCCTGAAAGATAAGTAACAGAATACATAAGGCTCAGTGTCATCAAATTATCTAAGTCCATCAAGTGTTCAGGAATTATCAATGCTTTAAGGAGGCACAGAGAAAAGAGTAAAGATAAAATTATGGTGGGAATTGTGTGCCAATATTAATGATTTGGGCTTAAGGACTATGACACTTATACTGGATACTTATTAAGCATGTCTTTAAGATTAGAAAAAAGGCCTAAGAAGAAAATTTAAAAAGTTTTATATACTAAATATAAATTTCTTCATGCATGTTGATAATTTTTTTTATTTTAAGCAATGTTTAAATTTAAAAAAGTAAAATTTAAAATAAATTTTGCTTTCATTTTGAAAATAAAACTTGATATATATTTCATCTTTCCATGAAAATGGAGGACATGATTTTTTTCCTACTTATAATTAGATTTGCAATCCTTTTCAGCATTAGAGTCAGACTAAGAATCTATACAATTATGTAAGTCACAAGAAAGTCATGAAGGTAAGATCTCCAGATCATCCTGTCCCTGAGTGTGAACTCACTCAAAGATGATTTATTTTACCTGATAGACAACTGACAGGAGTGAAGTTCCTACAATAGGAAGTGGGATGCTTTTTCTAAGAAAGCAAAGAGACAAATTATTTCATAGAGTATTTGCATGCAAGTGAACTAAAATGAAAAGACTGAGATTACTGAAGAACAAATTGTGTGTTTCATCATAAAACATAGTTAATCACAATGATCCACAGTGACAGAGGAAAAGAAGAATGGATCATGACAAACCATTCAAAGCGAACTTTGAAAGAGGGCTTTCAATGGAGAAGAATTTGTGTGCTTTTTTATCATGTTGATGTCCATAATTACTATTGATGATGGCTTCCTTCTGCTAGTGTTATTTGGTAATTTTTTTTTTTTTGGCATGTGTCAGTGGTTAAAGGGGCATAGAAAGAAATTTTGAGTAATGCTGTAATTAAAGTTTGCTTATGCTTATTCACAATAAATTCTAGATTTTTAAGGACAAGACTTCATGTAGGTTAGGCTGGCACCAAAGAGCTTTAATTTCCAGAAGGCAATTGTTACCTGTCTTCTGGCTTGATTGAAATATTACGCTCCTCTTCTGACTCAAAACATATTCTTGGTCTTCAGTATGTAAAGCTGCCAAGGCAGACCTAGTATTCATGGTGGATGGATCCTGGAGTATTGGCGATGACAATTTCAACAAGATCATCAATTTCCTGTATAGTACTGTGGGAGCCCTGGACAAGATTGGTGCAGATGGGACTCAGGTAAGGCTAAGCACCAAGTCATTACATTACCCTCTGCATTCAGAAATTATTTCTTAGTCTCTTACTGTGGCCACTTGTCAGCGGATGTAATCAAAGTATTGTGATGATGGAATGCTAATCTTTATAGGCATGTCCAACCTGTAGCTCATGGGATGCTTGCATCCAGGATTGCAATGATGTAGCCCAACACATTTGTAGATGACAACCTTATACTGAAATATCAAAACGTTGTACGTCCCTGTGACAGCTCTTGAGATCAGCAGAATTGAAGATGGTAGACTAGTAGGAGGTATTTCTTTCATATTAAGGCCGAGTGTCTTCTTTACACATGCTATTTCTCCTACCCTCAGGGGCATGAAATTCTTTAAAGTCAAGGCTCACACATGCTTAAGGATCATCCAGAATGTGAAACTACTTCATTCATTCAACAGACATTCGTATTTCAGTGTTCCAGAATATCAACTCAAACTGCCCCATAGTGCCACAGGAATAGAAGTAAGATGTAGGAAATTAAGATACAAAGGTTTATGAAGCAATGACTGAGATCACAGATTTTGAAATAAAATGTACTTGACTTCAGCTATCTGCTCTACCAGTGACCACCTGTGTGATCCTAACTCTCTTGCTAGATTTCATGTGCCTCTGTTTTCTCCTTTGTACAGTGGTGGAACCATAGTAGTTACTTTATAAAGAATATAACTCTGATTCTGTGGCATAGCTGGTTACCAGATAAAAGAGGTCAATTTTTACTTGTCAAATGAAGTGGGAAAAGCCCTAGAATCATTAGAAAGAATTTCTAAAAATTCTAGTTCTTAATAAGTACTTGGAACTTGAAATTTAATTTGCCTTCAAATTTGATATTTAACCACATGAAGTTTTAGTTGATGGATTGGGTTAAGGAAGAAATTTAAATAACGGGTGCTACTGTGCTCCTGTGTACTTTCCAGCCTCATAGAAATCCGTACCCACGTAAAAGCACAAACACTCACCTTCTATCTCCAGGTGGCCATGGTTCAGTTCACTGATGACCCCAGGACAGAATTCAAACTGGATGCTTATAAAACCAAAGAGACACTTCTTGATGCAATTAGACACATTTCCTACAAAGGAGGAAATACCAAAACAGGTAAGACCCAAACCGACAAACATTGCCAGAACAATGCCCAGCTACAGCTCATAATAATCATAAGAGACTTCAAGGTGACTTTTGTTATGAGGCTTGCTTATTTGTTTTGGCATTGAGTATGGAACCCAGGGCCTTTTACATACATCACAGGTAATTTCCTCTTGTGTTGCAGCCTCGGCTCTCAAGACACATAATTTTTAATTGTTCTCATTGATGTAAAAATTCTGTTCCACTCTTTTCTGCTTGTGAAAGCATGTGGAGGAGAGGAATGGAACTGTTGATTTTTTGTTTCAGGAAAAGCTATCAAGCATGTCCGAGATACCTTATTTACTGTAGAGTCAGGTACGAGGAGAGGCATCCCAAAGGTTATTGTGGTTATAACTGATGGAAGATCTCAAGATGATGTCAACAAAATCTCCAGGGAGATGCAGGCAGACGGTAAGGTTCCCCTGTATGCACCATCAATGACTGTGAAGAGCAATGCTGGCACTAAGCACACATTCCTATCAGCTTAATTAAATATCCCCTGGTAGGTAACACAGCTTTGAAGTCACACACCTTTGCCATTCTGTAACTAGGTTCTTTTATTTCAATGATTTGTTACAGCAGGGTTCCAGCAATGAGTTATAATACTATGAAAGGACCATTCTACAGGTTCAGGGAGAGGAAGGAGCTCATTAAAGAAACTCCCCTGTTTCCTGGACTGTAAAATAAAATTTCTCACAGACGGCTGTGAAGATAAAATATGTGTCATGATTTGCTTTAGTTGTGAATATGACATAATCAGGAATAACCTAGAAAGGGTGTCTCATGAGAAAATGTCTAGATTAGGTTGGCCCATGAGCATGCCTGTTTGGGATTTTCGTAGTTGGATTAACGGTGGTGGGAAGGCCTATGCTTTTATGTGTGGCACTGTTTCATGGGCTGAGCCCTGAAATGGAAAAGGAGAGAGTGAGCTGAGCAATCACATGTGTATATATCCTTTACCCTATCTTCCTGACGATGGATGCAGTGTTACCAGGTCCCACACATTCCTGCCACTGTGACATCCCTGCTGTAATACCCAGAACTGTGAGTCAGAATAAACCCTTTCTCTGCTGAGTTGCCTTTGTCAGGTATTTTGTTACAGGAAAAAACTAAGATGATATGCTTAGCAACAGTAGTTTAACACTTACTTGCCAGTTTTTACATGGTGACCCAGTGTAGGCTGCTAGGCCTTAAGGTATACTTCTGAAGGGAATATAGTCTGTTTAAATAGCACCTCATGCCACAGATGTCAGAATAACAATGAAAAGTATGCAACCATAAATATGTTACTCAAATGGGAACCATTCTGGCTCTTGTACCATCTGGGGCTTTAGCTTTGTTGAGTTTTTTCATTTTAATGGAAAATTTCTTCAAGGGATGAGGGAATAATTCTCACATAATGAAATATGCCCATGAGGAACCCCGAAGAACAGTAAGGAATGAATCAAACACTTCTCAAACAAGAACATCTTAAACATCTAGCATCTTGCACTGTATATCACGAAGTTTAAACTGATCAGAAGTCTGCTCTGTGTCTTCTGCAGGATACAACATCTTTGCCATCGGTGTGGCTGATGCTGATTATTCAGAGTTGGTTCGGATTGGCAGCAAGCCCAGTGCACGTCATGTCTTCTTTGTGGATGACTTTGATGCCTTTAAGAAAATTGAAGATGAATTAATTACTTTTGTTTGTGAAACTGCATCAGCAAGTTAGTTCTTTAGAACTTGTATTCATGAGCGTTATTTAAAATTCGAGAATATCTAATACTGGTTACATAAGGAAGGAGTCCCATGTGGAGCTGGGAAAGAACTGTTGACTCCCTTGGCTAGTTATCATGCAGGTGTTGAGTACTATGGTTCTGAGCATATGAGGCAAAAATCTTCTCTCCCACCTTTAAAGGTTTAGGTTGATGGAGATCTTCCTAAGTTAACAGTTTGCATCAAAGGCCCCAAGTTTGAAGCCACCTTGGGATACTTAGTGAAAATCAGCCAAAGTTACATAGCAAGACCCTGCCTTAACAAAACAAGACAATAATGAACAAAAAAAAATTGCAGGAAATAGTTTTCAAAGATGTTTTTATCAAACCATTTCTTGACAAGTGCTTTCTAGTAACGACCATTGATTTAATGGATCCAGGCGAGTGGTTGGAAGCTATGACCCTTTGGTTCTAAACGGGAACAGCAGACAACCACAACCATATTGTATTAGAGTTACCCTGCAGGTCAGGAGTGGTATGCTTAGGGAAGGTTCTATTAATTTCCTGCTCACAACCACGGAGTCATATATTTAGAGGTGCATGGCCTGGGGTTTTATTTCGATTGCTCTGTTTTTCAGCCTGCCCAATGATGCAGAAGGATGGAGTTGATCTTACAGGTATGTATTAGCATGCATTCTCCCTATTTTGCTTTTTATTGAAAATAGATTTTTATTCATACATTATATTCTGATTATGGTTTCTCATCCCCCAACTCCTCTGAGATCCTCCCTTCTCCTCTGAAACACACACCCTCTCTGTTTCTCATCAAAAAAACAAATAGGCATCTAAAGAATGATAATAAAACAAGATGTAACATGGGTGGTGGCGCACGCCTATAATCCCAGCACTCTGGGAGGCAGAGGCAGGTGGATTTCTGTGAGTTTGAGGCCAGCCTGGTCTACAAAGCAAGTTCAGGACAGCCAAGGCTACACAGAGAAACCCTGTCTCGGGAACAAAACAAAACAAAAAACAAAACAAAACAAAACAAAACACCCAGGAGATAAAGAGCTAAGGGAACAGCCCAAGAAACACATATAGATGCAGAGACACATTTGCACACACAGAAGTCTCATAAAAACAGAAGCCATAATATATATGCAACGGACTTGTAAGTTGTTAAAAAAAATAAGAAGAACTGACAAGACATAACAAGGCAAAGAACCTCCAGAGATGCCACCGACTTGGTTTTGTGTTGATATCCAGAGCTGAGCATGGGGCCTGGCCTTAAGAGTGTCCCCAGTGAGACTCCATTGGACAAAAACAAATTTTTCACTTCAGAGTGGTTATAAATTGGAGATAGCTTCTGGGTTAGGAGTTAAGGCTTCTCAGGAAGCCTTCTTCATGAGAAGTGTCCACTTCTCATGGTGCTGGAACTCTATTTTGTGCAGACCCATGCAGGCCTTGTACATGGTGCCACAGCCTCTGAGTTAATATACATGTTGCTCCCACTGTGTTTAGAAGGCCGTGTTTCCTTGATGGCCTCCATCCCCTCTGGCTCTTACACTCTTTCTACCTCCTGTGCTACGGGGTTCCTTGAGCCCTGAGGGGAAGTATTTGATGGAGATCTTATGTAGGACTGGGTATTTCAAGATTTCTCACTCTCTCTACACCAGCTGTGGGTCTCCATTTACTGCAAAAGGAAGCTTCTCTGGGGACGGCTGAGCGAGGCACTAATCTATCTATTAAGTATAGCAGAATGTTGTTAGGAGTGATTTTATGGCTATGCTCCTGTAGCAGAACAGTCGTATTGGTTTTCTCATAGGTCCCTGGCCTGTCTAGTTTCAGGAAACCCGAGCAGTGTCAGGGATGGGTTCCAGCTCATGGAGTGAGCTATCAGTGGGTTACTCCCACAGGCCTTGCACAAATTATTGCACTAGCACGTCTTCCAGACAGGTCATCACTGTAGCCCAAAGGTAGCAGGTTTAGTGCTTACCTTTCTTCTTTAGTAGCATGCAGAGTATGTTTTAGTGCCATGGACACTAGTCCATAGGGGTGAAGGCTCTAGGTAGGCACCAGCTTGACTTCATGTTCAGGGAGTTATCTGTGTTGTCTTCAATAATAGGGCGTTACTGTCAGTTTGAAGGGCGTGACTGATAGCATTGGGCCCCTTAGGCCATCAACTCAATTAAATGTAACCCAATCCTACCTAGTACTGGAAGCTTTCTTCTGTGACAAGAGATGTCCAGTTGGGGCTCCATCTCTCCAGTTGTTTGGTGGTTTTATTTAGATCACCTTTATACACATATATATTTTAGGGAACTTCTCCTGCATTAGGTTTCCACATGATTCCTCAAATGGCCCTTACCCCCCTCCATACTTCCTCCCTTTCACCCTTTTATCTTCCCACTCTCCATTCAGTCCTCCCATTCCTGCTATCTTCCTCATCCACCAATAACTATCTATTTTATTTCTCTTCCTAGAGAGACCTATTTCTACCCTTTAGTTTCTTGCTTTATACCTAACCTCTGCTATTAGAAGGATTGTAGGTTGCTTATTGAACACTTAAGGAGATCAAGGGGATAAAAATAGGAAGGGAAGAAGTCAAAGTATCCTTATCTATAGATGATATTATTGCATATGTAAGCAATCCTAAAAATTCTACTGAGGAACTCCCGAAGAAGATAATCACTTCTATCAAAATAGCTGGATATAAAATTAACTAAAAAAATTAGTAACTTTCCTATATACAATTGGTATGTAGGAGAGAAAGAAATCAGGGCAATAACTCCTTTCCCAATAGCCTTGAAAAAAATCTTGGTGTACTTCTAACCAAGCAAGTGGAAGGCTTGTTTGAGAAAAACTTTAAGACATTGAAAAATGAAGTCAAAGAAGATATCAGAAGATGGAAGACCTCCCACATTTATAGATCCATAGGATTAGTTTAGTAAAAACGGCCATCCAACAAACTCCTCAACCTACAGATTCAACACAATCCCTACCATTATCACATTTTAAAGAAAAATGCTGATTAATGCTTGCTTGGAGTTCATCTGCCTGTTTTGTTTAAATACTTAGCAGAAAACCTTAAAATTTTAAAGTTGCTGTTTGTTCTTGAACCCCCTCTCTCATCGCCTTAGGATTTAAGATGATGGAAATGTTTGGTTTGGTTGAAAAGGACTTTTCTGCAGTGGAAGGAGTTTCTATGGAACCTGGTACCTTCAATTTGTTCCCGTGTTATCAAATCCATAAAGATGCGTTGGTTTCCCAGCCGACCAAGTATGTTTTCCATGCCAGAAAGTACTTATTATATCTCAGTATAAAAATGATTTCAGTTTGTAATTTACTGCGATAGTTTGTGGTAAGATTTTTCTATGATATTTAGAGCAAACGATGTTATAGTTGTTTGTTTTAATACAGCCCTGGGGCTGAAAATATGACTCAGCCAGCAGTTCGAAGCACAAGCTGCTCTTCCAGAGGACCTAAGTTCAATTTTTAGCACCCACATAAAAGATCACACCCATCTGTTACTCCACTTCCAGGGGACCTTGCGACCTCTTCTGTCCTCTCTGGACGTTAGGCTGGCATGTGTTGCACAGACCTATCTGTAGGCAAAACACCCATACTTAGAACATAAAAATTTTGAAAAACTAACATAAAAGATCAGCCCCATCCTGTAATTCTGGTTGCAGTTTAGCATATTTTCACCTGTGAAGACATGTAAAAGTAATTAATACTTACAGCAACACAGTGGACCATATATTATTCTAAATACTCGTATATGCTAACTCTTAAGCCTGTAAACTACGCTGAAACTCTGAAGTGGAAACTCAGAGAAGCCAATGACATGCAGTAAAGGTCACAGTTAGAGGCAGAGGGATGATTCAACCAATCACTGTGTTTGTCATGTAAGCCTGATGAGCAGAATTAAAATACCTGGAACCCATGAGAAAAATGAATGCTGGTGTCTTTCTGTAATCCAAGCACTCCCAAAGTGAATTGAGAGGAGGAAACAGGAGAAATCCCAGAAGCTGGAGAGCCAGACAGCCTAAAACAGTGATTTGATGGAGATTGATGACAATCTCATTTTGTTTTGCAAACCTTCTATAATAAAAATATATTACTTTATGGTCAAAGGATGACTTTTTCAAGAAGGAGACACTGAGGCATTGTTCTCTACCCACCATTAGGTTTCTGCATCCAGAAGGACTGCCTTCTGACTATACAATGACTTTCCTGTTCCGGATTCTTCCCGACACACCACAGGAGCCATTTGCTCTTTGGGAGATTTTAAATAAAAATTCCGACCCACTGGTCGGGATCATTTTAGACAGTAAGTATGTTTATGTGTGGTGTTTGCTGTCTACATGATAATGCATGTGGCATGCCATCTTGCTATTTCATGTTGCAACACAACTTATGTGATATATAAACAACAAGCAGTGAATTATGAAATCACTGATTTGTTCACTTATTCACCTATTCTTTCAAGAAATGTCCCCTGAGTGCCTGCTTTGTGTCAGCCTTAGGCACAAAGTGCTTCTCAACCTGTTAATTACAGCCATTGGAAAGCACATATTTCTGAATGGTTTAGGAGCTAAGACACCACTCAGTAGTAAAATTACAATTACAAAGTTGCAACAAAAATGAGTTTATGGTTGAGGGTTCCTAAGACCATAGGAAATAAGTGTTTTCCAATGCTCACAACCCACAGTTTGAGAACCTTGACTCTCTTTTTTTCTTTATTTAATCACTTTACAGCCTGATTCTAGGCCCCTCCCCTCTCTCCTCCAAGTCCCACCCTCATTCCCATTGAGGCCTGACAAGGCAACTCAGCAAGGGAAAAAGAGATTGAAAGACAAGCAACAGAGTCAGAGACAGCCTCTGCTCCCATTGTTAGGGGACCCACATGATGACCAAGCTGCACATCTTCTACATATGTGTAAGGGGTCTATGTCCAGCCTGTGCATGCTGTTTGGTTGGTGGTTCAGTCTCTGTGAGCCCCTGTAGGCCCAGGTTAGTTTACTTTGTAGGTCTTCTTGGGGTGTCCTTGACCCCTCTAGCTCTCTCTATCCTTCCTCTCACTCTTTCACAAGGCTCCCTGAACTTGGCCTATTGCTGCTCTAGATAAATGGTGAGCAAGATTAAGCTAGACAAGCAGTTTTTATAGAGTGAAGTCTTCAGGCAGAGCAAAACTAAGGGGGGCAGAAGTGTTTGGAGAAGCGGGACCAGAAGTTCATTTATTGGACATAGATATGATGAATACAAATGCCTATTTGATATTTCACAGACTGCTGAGTTGGCAGCATCATATTTGGAAAAAATTTCTGGGATAGAGATATAAATCTGGAAGCTGTGTATGTGTGATATATGATACCAAACTCTTATTGCTAAGAAAGTGAAGAGAAGAGCATGTGTCTAAATGCTGGGAAGCTACGATACTTAGAGGTTGGAAACTTGAGGAGGAACCAGAAAGGGAAGCTTTCCTCTGTCCTGCTCTGAAGTGTACCAAACAATGCCCAGTCTTTAACTCATGCCACTGAGTTTATTGAATAAAGCTAGAAATTAAAACGTAAAAGGCATGACAAACATTTGGATGAAGAGACTTTTGATCTTATTTCCAAATGAAATTAAAAAAAGTTTATTATATAGAAAGCAATCAACAACTAAACATAGTATGAAAAAAAAAAAAACTTTTTCATATGCAACTAAAGAGAATCTACAGACCGAAAAGGATTAAGTCATTAACACCACATATGCCCTAGGGTTAAAAATAAAAACATCTTAAAATGACTAAAATTAGTTTGCTCTGTGTCTTAGTTAGCGTTAACTGCCCCTTTGACATAGCATAGAGTCACTTGAGAAGACACTGTAAAGGTTAGATTGGTGTGTGAGTGTGTCTGTGGGGGATTGTCTTGATGGTTAATTGATATAGGAAGGTCCAGCCCACTCTGGGCAGCACCTTGTCTAGGCAGGTGGTCCTGTACTATATAAGAAAGCTAGATAAGCATGAGTCTGAAAACAAGCCATCAAGCAGTATCTTCCTCGGCTACTGCAGTGTCTCTTTGTTTGTGTGGAATAGAAAACAGGCTTAGCTTTAGGTTCTTGCCTTGAGATCAGTGATAGACTTGTGACCTGTAAGCTTAAGTAAGCTTTTTGCTCTCCAAGATTGCTCTTGGTCAGAATGTTTCATTACAGAAAGGAAACTTAGAATACTCCACTTAAAAATCAGGTAGAAATTAAATTTTAGTGTAAGAAAGTGCTGTTGAGAGAAAGGTATTTTATTTTTAATAATATAATATTCCTTGTAATACAAAAGACTGAACATTAAGAAAATTTTGTTTGTCTGTTCATAATAAAGGAGGCATCTCTTTGCTTTTTTTCCAAGTTGTATCCTGGGAAAGTTGGTGTCTGTGGTGGGCTAGTAAGACAAAGTACCTAGTTGTTCTTTCCTAATATTTAGTGATAATATCCTCTCTCATATTCTTCTTTTACTCTAAGCTTTGATGGCATCTCTCAAGAGGTGTTATGGATAAGAGTTTAGGCAAAGAGGTGTAAGGGAAGGGCACACACATGGTCCTGGTCCCCTTATTATCACTTGTCAGTAAGTCAATTACTTTACACCAGAAACCCTATAACAAGCTAAGGACTGTTCATTGTTTCATCCCTTCATTTTCTTTTAGATGTAGCTTCAAAACAATGAATTCACTATTTTCTGTCAACATGAATTTTAGGAAAAAGTTATTCACCCATTTAAATTATTTCTAAAATATTTTGGCTTTTCTTTATTTGACTAGATGGTGGAAAAACTCTAACTTATTTCAACTATGACTATACTGGAGATTTTCAAACTGTTACTTTTGAAGGACCTGACATCAGGAAAATGTTCTACGGAAGCTTTCACAAGGTTAGTGACAAAACAAAGTTGAGTAACACCAGGGAAGTTAAACTATCTTAATATAAAAGATATTAAATTACCGATAGGCTAAGTCTGCTAATGATTTGAGCATGGTGTTATCCATCTTAGCTTTCATAACCTTGATTCACATCATTCAATCCTTTTTGTTGATTGAATGGAGTTACTATGGTTACCTTTCTTTGGGAGTGAAATCATTGTTGGAGTATGGATTTTACTTTCGGTTCACTAGTCTGCCACATACAAGTAGTATTCATGAAGCAAACATAATCCCAATCAAAATGTGTAGTAGGCTCAGATATCGTTATGCCAGAAGTTGGTTACAATGTGGTTACCTGGTTTAACTACAATGTATGTACCTTTGATGGTTACTTAAAGGATAGAACCATCTGGCTTTTCCAAATCCTCACAAAGAACTGGTGACTGCTGAAACAGTGTCCTCCATGTTTTTGAGATTGTGATTTGGGAAAACTGCCCCAGACTGTACGGGAAGAACTTCTTCTTGCATGTATTCCTTGGCTTCCCTTCCCCTCCTTAAGAAAATGTCCTGCACTCTCATGACACCCCTTCCAGCTGTAGGGAGATGGAAAAAATAGAGGAAGTGGGGGAAAGGGAACGAATTAGAGCTAATTATAAGGATACATGAATAAAATTCATAATAACACTCAATATTTTGTGTGCTAACTTAAAATATCAATAAAAGTAAACTAAAATCTCTTATTAAAAGTGGCTATTTAAAGAGTCAAGCCAAAGAAAGGTATTTTACAGTGATGATTCTTGAATGTTGAGCAGTCACAGAAAAGTACATAGCCAAGTACATAGAGACAGAATTCCCTTCTTTCTCTGTATTTAATGATGAGTCATACAATTACATAAATCAGTTGACACTTCTCCCTGCACAGGACATTCTAAAACATCTTCTCTTTTACTTAGCTCCATGTCATTATCAGCAAGACATTGGCCAAAGTGGTTGTTGACTGTAAGGAAGTGGGTCAGAAGGCAATAAATGCATCAGCGAATATCACATCAGATGGTGTGGAAGTTCTAGGCAGAATGGTCAGATCAAGAGGACCAAATGGAAACTCTGCACCAGTAAGTAGATAAAGAACTGAAACTGTGTGTCTGTTACAGGAAAAAAAAATAGTTTATGTTTAGCTGTTTTCAAGGGAAGGAATTTGGTAATGAGATTGATGGCCGGGTGGATGGATAGACAAATGCACAGAGATAGGTAGACAGATAGATAACAGATAGTTGATTGATAAGTTGATAGATGATAGAGAGATAGATGATAGAGACATGATTGATAGAAAGATGATAGATGGTGGCTCTTTAAGCAAACATGGATGTTCAAGGAAGTAAGCTTCTGTCTATTATAAAGAGAATGCTTCAGGTACTAGACTAGTTAATTATCTAAACGCATTAAGGTTTGAATATTATAATATTCAGCACCATATTTGTGACGTAAGTGGTTTGTTATTGGAATTCAAAACTCTACATGTACAAATTTGTAAAAGAAAATACAAATCCATACAAAGTTTCTCAACACTGTACCTAGGAAAGTGGCATATGCCTCTAATTTGGGTTAGATTTGAATATTTTACAACTATTTTTGCTATCAATAACCCTTTATTAAGGGTTATTGATATTAGAAGTTACTTATGTAAAAATATTTCTAAAGTAACTTTTACATTATTAAAATGGAATGTAAGTCTGGGAGACTTCCAATTGGCATAGGCATCACATTTCTTCCACTCACTGCCCACAACAAAGAACAGTGTATACAGGGCTTTGTTTCAAAAGCATGATTCACAGCTAATTAGTAGCGCTCTATCATTTGAGTCATACTAAAACTGGTAACATTTTAGTTTTTAAAAAGAACTCTGAGTATTGTAACCTATGTTTCTCCTTTCTGTAACAGCAGAAACCGTTTTAAGAGATTGTAAAAATACAGAATTAGTGAACTAAGGATGTGCTAGACTAACAAATGCGAGGATGAATAAATGGACTAACTAAGGGGGGGAACTCGGGGCCCAAATCTCTTTGTACTATTATGGCTTTCTTAATTTTAGGCATGGTGCACCTAATTTCCTGAGAGTAGTACCCAAAGGTGACCAGCACAAGAATGACTTTTTCATCCTTCATCTCACCTTTTACAGACAACTAAACACTCATTTACTACTTGATTATTGACAGTCACATCTTTTTGCCTTATTATTTATTCATATTTTACCTCTCTAAACAGAATATAAGCTCCCTAAAATAGAAGCGACACCATGGTCTCCTTTAAAAAAAATTATTACAATGTCTGACACATTCTTACAAGCACAGTAGGTGCCCAAGAAACACTTGCTAGAATGAAAATAGAAATGGGCTATCTCTTACATGTAGGGTTTTGTTTGTGGTGCTGAGGCTTGAACCTATGACCTTGTGAGCATCAGGCAAGGAGCTCTGACTGAACTACTTTCCTAGCCCCAGACTATTTGATTTGCACAGTTTCTTTCCTTAAAAAAATGTTATCTGTAGTATACCCCATCTGCGGCATTGACTGCAGTCTTTTAACATGCATCCTACTCTCCCTGTTTGTATTTTCTAACTGTAACTTTATAATAACAATGATAGTAATTGTGTTTCAAATCACACCATAGGTAAAAATATACTCCATTTACATAACCAATAAAACATCAAAAAATTGATTTCTACCTCTAAAAGTGCCTGTATGTCTCAGGTATACTGACGGTAATTTTTCACTTTGGGACAGAAAAGAATCGCGGTTTAACAGAGGGCCCTTTGTGGTAACTTGCAGCCGGCAGTAGAACAAAGGGGAATTTATAGATGTCAATAACTAAAGAGTTCTTTGTAAGGCTACTAAGAAAAAAAAAAAAGCCATAGCTTTTCTTATAATCTAGAAGTCTGTGAAGGACTCCTAAACAGATTTTTAGTCTTCCCACTTACTAAAGAATTTGCTTATGATGAAATGGATAATATTAGCTTCGATCTTAAAAATGCAGTTGAGTAGTAAGTTTTGCTTGGGGACGGGGTGGGTGTCGCTTGATGGTATCAACGCCATATGAAAGAAGTACTGGCCTTCAGATTTCAGTTTCAAAAACACCCAGCTCACTGTTGGTCTTCCTCTGGCAACTAGTGAAAAGGTATGTGTAACGGGCACGTTTCAGATAATTCCAGGAGGAATCATTCTAATAGTAGCTCACACGTCAGTGTCGCCTGCCAAATCTAGCCCTGATTCAAAATGTTGGAGGACTCTTTGATTTCCTCTCTAAAGAAAAATTCATATCCTTTCAAACCATCTTTGAGTGGAAGGAGAGGATTTAGGATTATAGTAACGACTGTATAGAAACTGCTCACATCCTTAACAAAAACAGCTCATGCTTAGAAATGCAAGATTCCGTAGGCGGTGGCTATCCCCAGGGAGACTAAACTAATAAGCAGGCTTCACTTAGCTGTCAAAACACGTGTGCAAGGAAAAGTAACTGCCTCTCCTTTCCAGTGTTCTTCCTCAGAGATTTGTTACATTTTTACCTTTTTTTTTTTTTTTGAATGATTCTAGAAAAAGTTTGAGCTTCTGGAATGAGACCATGTTTCTTAGATTTTTTTTTCTGCTGTATGAATCTAATACTCAGACAGTTATTCAGCTGGTGTTTATTGAGCCTCCTGCTATTTAAATAAAAGACAAACATGCCAAGTAGTCACCTATAATTTTATACACTGAGTAAATCTTTTTGGTGTAGAATTCAACAGTAGACTAGCTGATGATTCGTCACTACCCAAGTGTTAATTTTTCTCTCTACTGAAAACAGGCTTCCCTTCATAAGTATATTTAGATCACAGTTGCCCTTCTCCCAAACTCCCTGCTTATCTTCTCACCCATATCTACACCCTTTCTTTCTCTCACCCATTAGAATACAAACAGATATTTTAAAATATCAGTAAGAAAATAAGAAAAATAAACCGGGACAAGACAAACCAAAAAACAAAGAGAAAAAAAAGCCAAAGACTAAAGAAACACACACACACACACACACACATACACGCACAGAGAGAGAGAGAGAGAGAGAGAGACACAGAGACAGACAGAGAGACAGAGAAAACCCATTTTAAAAAACCACATAATTTATAAGCAAAGCATCATCTGGACGAAGTAGCAGGCTCCAGAATGGAGAAAATTTTTTTTTACCAACTACACTTTCAATAGAGGGCTAACTACTGTGTAGAAACTGCTTACATTCTTAATAAAGATAACTCATGCTCCAAAATGCAAGATTCTGTAGACAGTGGCCAACATAATATATATAGAACTAAAAGATAAAAAGAAAATATATAAAGAACTAAAAAGAAACCAACATTGAAAAAAGAGGTGCTAATTTTTTAAAGTCATTTTTCCATGCGCTGCATCCTTAAATCCTTCAATTACAACAGTAGCTAATACATATGCCTGTTGTGGTCTAGGAAATACATATTCCCCTAAAGTATCAATTTAATATTCTGAAGCCATAAGAAGAGATATTCATATTGACTTTACTTTGTTGGTGCTAAACTTAGGTTTGAAGAAGTTAATAAGAGCTCTCATTTTTAAAAAATTGAAGAAATTGAGATATGAGGCTCTATCAGACTTTCCTGGGATTGTCTGGCTTCCATTCCAGTGCTGTCTTCCACTAGATCAGACTCTGATTCTGTAGACCTGAAGGCAGCAGCGAAGGAAGTCAGGTCTGCTCTGGTGACCGTGTGCCCATCTATTCTTTCACAGTTTCAAAGACTCACTATTTCAGTTAGAAGCTTGCAAATAATTGCGGTCAAATCTTACCCTCAAAATATTTCTATACAGAAGCATTTACATTTCTACCAAAAGGCATAAAAATAGTTAACTTTCATTTCTCAGTTTAACTAGAACACTCACTGTTTCCCTAAAATTTAATAATTTAAAAGCAAGCCAAACTCTAAACTCTACCATGGCCAACACCAAATGCTTCTTGCTTTGTTAACAAAGTCAATGAGAAGTTGGACACCTAATGAGAAATGCAAGATGGCTTAGGTTTCTGTAGCTCTATCTATGGGATAGTCTTTTATACAGTTTTACAAAGTTTTCGATTTGTACAAGTACATAGATGTATTTATATTATTCAAGAAAAAGTTAGCTGAGAAAATCTGGTACTGACTGCAAAGTTGAGCCAAGAGAATTTTGAAATTCCCATTCATGGATCAAAATGACTCAACTGCTGAAAAATATTTTAATCTTATTTTCTTGCTAACACTTGACCCCAAATGACTTGCCTTTTGAGCTTCACCCAGAGAAAACGTCCAGTGATGAAAAATAGCGTTTGTAATTGGCTAAGTATTCCATTTAGCGAAATTACTAACTGTAAATGTAAAAGGTTACATGTCTCTCCTTGCGTCTCAAAAATCTATATCTTTTATAGTTTTGGGGTCAGTAGAAGGAGGCTGTCTCTTATATTAACTGCCTGAGCTATGACTTCTTTTGAACCTTGTTGTTTTGGATTCCAAGGCACTCAAGTATGAGATGCTTTGACGTAAAATCTCTGCGTTATCTCTTGTTTAAGTTGTACGGCTGCATATGTCACTGCTTTTGGAATAAAAGCCAGAAGCATGTTTTATTTTGTTGTTGCAGTGTTTTAATCCTTCTGTAGAAATGTGCTTTGGGAAAGAAGTCCTAAGTGCAGGCTAAGGAATCTAAGCTATCACAAAGACAAAACGACTATGAATAAATTTGTTGCATTCAAAGAAAAAGCTGATGATCCCATCTAACTTGCAAAAGAAAAGGCATCCCACACAGTAGCATTCCTCAAATGATAGTATTAGCTTCATTAAATACTTAGTGGATGCTTGATCCCTTTAGGAGATAAACTGAGCTCATACAAATCCTAATCAATCCACAGGGCAGAGGGCTAGGCGAAGGCTTATATGTAGACATTACACAGCTTTAAGTGGGTGAGGGCTGAGTTTATCGGAAAAACTTCAAGAATGCTTGATGCATATGGGAGGTGGTGAAGGGCTTTTGCTTTAAGTAAATATTTCCGTTCACTAAAATATTTTAATATGAAGGTTTTTATCCAGGAATGCTAAATTTCTTAATGCATAAAAGATTTCCAGACATAGCTGACTCTAGCTGATGCTTGCTGTCCATAATGAGCTCCATTGAATAAATGTTCTCAAATGCAGTAATATTATAAAGTCAGGCTTGGTTACTTCATTTCAAGCATTAACCCAAAGATCCCCTTATTACTAAATAAACCACACTGGTTTAGACCACATGTTGATTGTACTGTTCAAATCTCAACTGGAGTTGAACTTCCATGATATGCTTCAATTTCTCATTTCAGGTCTTGCCGACCTGGACTGTAGAAAGGGCATGGTCATCGCTGTGCGACATGGTGATGAGCTGAGAAAAACTGGTAGTTAAATAGGGCTTAGAATAATACCCGGCACAGAGGAAAATTTCAAAACATGTTGGTTAACATTGTTTTTTCATTAAGATTTTTTTTCAAAGTGTTAAAAGTAAATAATAATTTAGAAGAAAACTATTACCTTTCTGCCCTCACTACTGTCACTTTTACTTTGATTCTACGTTTTTGGCTTCTATACTTTAAAAGTAAATTATGAGAGAGTTGTGTTTTGAACTTTAAAATGATATTTACAATTTATTGTAGGTGTGTTTCAGACACTGTTCTAATACTATTTCCATATTAGCTCATTTGATCTTCACAACAAACATGAATTGCTAATACAGTTTAGTATCTCTTATCCAAAATATGTGGAAACACAGAATTTAAAGAATGGAAAATTTGAATATACATACTGAGAAATCTTGAAGACGGGATCCAAGTCTTCACACTAGATCTATTTATGTCTTGTGTATACCTTTTACATACATTCAACAATTTCACACCAAACCTACTGAGCAAGGGCAGTTATAGAATTTCGTGGCATTATTTCAATACTCAGAAAGCTTCATACATTCAGAGTAGGGTTGTTCAACTATGTCAGCATACACTTTTACAGGTGAGAAAAAATGAGAGTTCAAAATAGGAACTAGTTTCTTCAAAATAACTCAACTCAATAGGGCTGCAATTAGAACCCCTATCCTGGCAGCCTAGCTCCATGGGCTCAAGTCTTTGTGCTCTCTGAAATATTTCTTGCTGTTTATATTTTCAGGAGTTTATTGTAGTGCACTTTTGGAAATGGTTTCATTTTTATGTTTTTTTTTTTTTTTTTTTTTTTTTTGATCATTGTTTTGTTGAATGGCTTCCCTGTTCTGGATCGTATAGCATACCTTTAAGGCCTGGATGTTAAAATACTCAGGAGGTTGCATAAACTATGCACTCTGCTGACATTTCAGCCAATAATACTTTGATATGCTAAATTTCAAGATAGTAAGCTGTTTTGCATAATGACTCTATTTTCAAAACTCAAGGCTTTTCTGTTGACTGGTCAGAGCAAACATTCCATTAATCTGCACAGTTATGCTTGAACACGAGAACAGAAAGCCTGATTTCATTTTCTTGCTAGTAGAAGTGGTTCTTTGGTCGTACTCCTTAAACCCATGGAAACTTGTTTCAATGGCATTAGCTACTTGGGCACTGTCATTTTCACCCTAAGGGCCCTTGGCCAAGGATGAGTAGCATTCTTTGGATTATATATTTATGGTCCTTATTGAAAGCATTGTTTACTGCCGGTTGCAGATGAAAATGAAAATATTATCATCTTCCCAGTTCTCTTATTGATGACATGCTTTAATATTTCAAAATTATGTAAGAAGAAATAAAGTAGAAATAATTAAGTTGTTAGGTTAGTGTTAGCACTCACTAATGTTATGAAAATAATTTCTGTCTATTGCACCTTGTGCCTTGAATCATTACCAAAATATGTGAGTGAAACAGGACTAAATATTTAGTGTGACAAAATTGCCTAAATAAAAATACACGAAGTTCATGAACCCATGGCACTCATTGTGAATCTCTCCTTGCACCTTATTGAGTACAATAGCTCTACAGCAGCCTTCAATTCCTTATACAGTTTTCCAGCACAGGACTGTTCTGTTTTCTGTTCTCACCATTGTCACTATTGTCTCAAAAATGGCTATACAATATCTTGCTAACAGCGAAAATGACTGCACGAAGGAATGAACCAAGTTTATTCATCGGGCTTTCTGCACATTTATTACGTGTTAGGTACTATGCTAAGTGGCTCAGAGATGAGCAGTTCCCCTCCCTTGAAGAACTTAAGGAAATGATAATGCAAATAACTGAAAAGTGGGCGCTAAGTGATCTGTGACAGTCATCTAGAGTGCTCTATAATTCGGGGCATGTGGAAGATGCTAGGAGGCACTTCCAAGCAAGGCTTTAACCACAGAGCTGAGCTTATTGGAGGTAGATCTGAGAAGGGGAAGTAGTGATAGGGAGGGGGAGTTAGACAGGAGACAGAGTAACTATAGACAAAATGTTAGATCACTGTGTGTTTCAGGAACAAAATCAGTTTGAGTTTATTTTTAAACTTACTTACTGAAATATTATATTATGAATACATTGGTGTCTTATCTCTGATGAAATATAACTACAAACACGTTTTATCTGTATCTCCCTATTGAATGATGATTATCTTTTTGAATTAGTTCCAGTTACAGATGTTTGATATCATTTGCTCAACATCATGGGCCAGTAAAGACAAATGTTGTGAACTTCCCGGCCTGGTAAGAATTCTTTTACCTCTATCGAAATTAAAATCTATGTTTTCTTTGCAAATGAGAGCCTGTTTCTCAATATTCATTCCATAAGTAATTGCTTTTGTGATGATAATTAAAGTCAGGAAGTTTTAATAAAGAGACATAGAAGTAAAAACCAATGAGACCATCACATATGGTCTCCTGTAGTTTGAACTGTGTATTACAGATATTATTGACACATATTCCAGGTGCTTCTAGACTTCCTGCTTCACAAACTTCCTAGGCCAAAGGAAATGCTTAAAAGTTCCATTTACCACAGAGGGTCTCTGAAAGACTCTGCCTAGCAGTGTATCAAAGCAGATGCTGAGACTCATAACCAAACCTTCGGCAGAGTGCAGGGAATCATATGAAAGAAGGGGGAGTTAGTATGACCTGGAGAGGACAGGAGCTCCACAAGGAGCAAATATATCTGGGCACAGGGAGTCTTTTCTGAGACTGTTTCTCCAACCAAGGTTCTTGTATGGATATAACCTAGAACCCCTGCTCGGAAATAGCCCATGACAGCTCATTATTCAAGTGGGTTCCCTAGTAAGGGGAATCAGGACTGTTTCTGACATGAACTCAATGGCTGGCTCTTTGACCCCACCTCCCCCTGAGGGAGAAGCAGCCTTGCTAGGCCATTGTAGGACATTGTAGCCAGTCCTGAAGAGATCTGATAGGCTAGGGTCAGATGGAAGGGGAGGAGGACCTCCCCTATCAGTGGACTTAGAGAGGGGCGAGGAGGAGGGTAAGATTGGGAAGGAATGAGGGAGGGGCTACAGCTGGGATACAAAGTGAATAAACTGTAACTAATATAAAAAAAAAAATAAAAAAATTAACTTAAAAAAGAAGAAAAAGTTCTATTTACAAAATGTTTAGTTGCTTATTTTAGCAACTCAGTACCCACAGGAAAATGGTATGCAGGCATTAAAAGGAAAAGATATTTTCATTTGAGAAGTGTATGCCTATTGAGTGTGGCAGTGTTGGCCTATCTTGTGATCAAACTATGCCTGTTCCTCACTTCCTTTTGCACACTGATTTGCTCCATGGTCTTGTTTTCTATTATAGCAACTACTGAAACACTAGGTTTGCTAAGATAGAACATCAAAAGGATGTTTCAGAATAGGCTGTTGACACTGTAGAGTGTTTTTGCTTATACCTTCTGTTTTGTGAGAAGGATATCATGTCATCCATGCTGAACCCAAACTAACTATATAGCCCAGTGTCCTGTTTAGCTTCGATTGTCAGTTTGACAAAGCCTAGAGTCACCTGAGAGAAGAGTCATCTACTTGATTAGCCTGTGGGCATATCTGTAGGGAATTGTCTTGACTTAATTGTGGGAGAACGTAGCTCATCCACGCTGTTCTATCCCCAGGCAGCCAGGCCTTAACTGTGTAAAAAAGCTAGCCAAGCATGGGCCTGTGAATGAGCCAATGGCAGAGTTCCTGCAAAGTTTCTGAGTCAAGTTCCTGCTCTGATATCTCTAGAAGTCGGCTGAGACAGACTCCTTCCTCCCCTAAATTGTTTTTTCCAGAGTGTTTTTGGCACAGCAGTAGAAATGAAACTAGAATAACAAGATGACCTTGAACTCTGATCCTCCTGCCTCTACCTCCCAATCTTGGGATTGCAAGGTAGCTCTCCGTGGCCAGAATGAAGCTCTGGATTATTTGGAGCTAGTTATGCACATGATATCCAGGGGATGTCAAATGCTGCTGTATTTTCCCTGAGTTTTTAAAACATTCACAGTGTCAGTACAAATTTAGTCGACTGTTCCAGGCTAGCGGGTCACACAAATTTGGAACTGGAGTCATAATAAATTTGACACTAGCAGAAAACTAAGCTTTCTCATTATTCTGTCATAAAGTTGTATTTATATGTCTATGTATAAACATGAAAGGAGACTCATATCTTAGGATCCTTGTGGAAAGTAAGCTGGAATAGGAGACTCGGCTCGGGATGGATGTTATTACGTCTTAATAATTAAAGCCATATAAGGAGCATAGTCAAGTCTTTGAGAAGTGCAGAGGATTTGATTTTAGAACTAGATTAAAACATTTATTGCATGCAGTGAATTCCTGGGAGCCCCATTTAAGGAAGCAAGCAACCAATTCTTTATAAAAAATAAGCTTCTAAACTAATAATGAATTAAATAAGACACCTTAATGTTACATTTAAAAGAAGATAGGTTGAGAAATTGAAAAGGAAGCAGAATCTCGTTCTGTGTCAAGGAAAAATGTGGTCAGCAATTCTAGGAAGGATCTAGGCCCTTTTCATTACTTTGCTTTTTGCTTTATTCACTGAAGGCTTATAAATTATGTTCCAGGAAGATAGGTCATCAGTGTTAGAAAACCACCCCGGGGTCTTAAAACTGGATGGCTGGTGCCCAGTTCATCCGGGAGATCTTCTGAAATACTTAAATTTACATTTGAATTTAGCTGACCAAGTGTCAGAGCAGATGAGATACACCAGCTGGAGACGTGAATGGAAATCTTTCCTTACTGTCCACCATTTAAAGAAGGGGCCATGAAGGGAATATCAGTCATTTATTCAACTATTTTGGCTGTTTTGTTTTTGAATATTTTAGAGACTTACTTACTTTCATCTTGGTAACTTATTGCCTGTGCCCTGTTCTATCTAACCTCACGAGCCTGTGAGGTCTTGAATACGGAAGTGCCTTTTCATCTACTCAGGAGCCTGAGGGACTCTCTGAAGTCCTGTAGTCAGGGCTGAGGTCATTTTGGAGCCTGCTTCAAATGGGATATTTAAAAATTATACGAGGCGCTCTACCTCACTCTGTAGGTAACTAATTCCCTTGGATTCATTCAGCTGGATATTATTATTTGTTTTCTAATATCTCATGTCAGTAAATATCCCAAGAGAGGAGAAAGAGGACCCCAACCCTAAAGCTTCAGGTCTATTATGTTTTCTTAGTTTTAGCTACAGAAGCTGATAGTATTGTCTCAGGACACCAAAGTGCTTAAGCACTTTTAATTTTTTGTTTTAATCCATGTACAGTAGCTTTGACTTTAGCCTTTCAAAAAGTTATCTTTTATCTTTTAAAACAGGAAAACAATGTAACATTGTAATGTAACATAATGACAGTGTTTAGGGCCTTTAGTTCAGGAAGCATTGCTACCCTAGATGAATTAAATAGAAACCAAAAAATATTCTCCACTCTCTCGGAACTTTGTTCCTTTGCTTGGATTTCCAATCTAGTTTCAACAGATCCCTTTAAAGCTGAACCTCTGCTCAGATGTAGCCTGTGGTAGCTCAGTAACCAATTGGTTTCCCACAGTGAGGGGAACAAGGACTATTTCTAACAGGAACTCAATGACTGGCTCTTTGGCCTCCCCACCCCCCAAGGGAGGAGCAGTCCTGTTAGGCCACAGAGGAGAGCTTTGCAGCCAGTCCTGAAGATACCTGATAAAACAGGATCAGATGAATGGGGAGGAGGTCCCCCCTATCAGTGGACTTGGCAAGGGGCACGGTGGAGAGGAGGGAGGGAGGGAGGGACTGGGAGGGAATGAGGGATCGGGACATGGCTGGGGTACAGAGTTAATAAAATGTAACTGATAAGAAAAAAATAAAATAAAAAAAAATAAAATTAAAAAAAAAAAAGCTGTGATACTGATGACCCATATGCACCCATGCCATCTCCTTACTGAAGAGACGTTCTGATTGGGAACCTTATAGCATAATGTTCACTTAAAACTTTTTAAATGTCTTCTAAAGTATTTTCTTAGAGTTAATAAAGCAATTTATGTAGACTGTCTTGTTAACAATTATACTTCCTCTCCCCCATTCAGCGGGATGAAGAGTCCTGCCCAGACCTTCCACGTTCCTGCTCTTGCTCAGAAACCAATGAAGTGGCTCTAGGACCAGCTGGCCCCCCAGTAAGTCTGAGTAGCTCACCCTTGGATGTTCTTTAATAGACTCTGAGGTCTAAGGTGCTGCCTGCTGCACTAAAGGGCTATCACATATTTAACCCTAAGTAAACTTAGACGCATGCACAAGATGATCCTCCTCTTACCATGCCTTCTATTTTCCACTGCCTTATGTACGAAATCCTCCCTTTGAGCCACTGTGGTTTATCTTCAGTGTGGGTTTCAGCTTGGGGCCTCTGCTATCCCTATAAGATTAGCATATCCTCCTGCTGCCCACTCAGTATAAAATGTTATATGTGTTCTGTTGATGCTGTCCAGTCATTTTCAAATAAACATGCACACTCTGTAAAATAAAGTGGAATCACACAGGGAAAGTATTAACGCAGTGTCATTGATCTTCAGTCCTTTCGCTCAACCAAAGGAAAAATGTCTGGCGTCTCATGGCCCACACTAACATCAATTACCTCCCCACTTAATATAGAGCATGTTTTTGATGTACAGCTCTTAGTAAGAACAAAACCTAAGTAAACTGAATAACATCATCTATACTGAATTACTTGTAAGGTGATCTAGTATTTTTTAGCAATATTCTTTTCCATTTCTTATAATTCTGTATTTGCTTTTACAAGTATTTATTTAAATGTATTTAAATTAAATATTTTAATTTTGAGAACATGTATTAATTAAAATATTCAGACTATGCATACATATATATTTAGATGTATTTAAAAACATGAACAAATAAAAAAAGAGTATATTCACATATTTATTTTGTAGTACATAGACTTGTCTAATAAAGAAAATTGCCATTAAAATAGTACAGTTGTTATATCAGTATGTCAAAACATCTTGTAAAGAAATGCAAAGGATTGGAATTTCAGAAGCACTAACTTAATTATTTTTATTTCTGTGTAAATAAATAGAATTGAGTTGTTGCTTTTTCATTGACTTTTTATGAAGTTATGGTTTAAAACACACACAATTCCATGTCAATTGAGTATTTTGCTCTTTGTCTATGTTAACAAAAGTAGCATTATATAAGCTCTCAACAAACATTCCAGTAAGACATTTTCAGGTTTAGAAGAGCCTGGAGCAAAGATTTTCTAAGAGTCTGATCTGCAGGAAGGGCCAGAACTGGGTGGGGGAGTTTCCAGTTGAAGAGCATGATGAGCATTCACTTGTACACATTCACTAGTACACAATGTGTGGGCTTCATATAAAACAATTAGCAATGACCTAATCCCATATTATGAAGAATGATGAATAAAGTATGCTGTTTGGAGATTTGTCTGTGAGCTAATAGTTAACATCTGTTTGCCAGGGTGGTCCAGGACTCCGAGGACCAAAAGGCCAACAAGGTGAACAGGGTCCAAAGGTAACTTACTCTCTGTCTCAACCAGCCATCTTTGGAGTCAAACGTGACTTCATTTACTTTTGTGACTTACAACATCTTACACGTTTGTAACACTCATATCAAACAATTTTTACTAAAAGTGAAGACGTGTGTGTGTGTGTGTGTGTGTGTGTGTGTGTGTGTGTGTGTGTATGTGTGTGTTTTAAACCAAAACAAGTATTTAACAAGTCAGCCAAATAGAAGACTTTTGGGACAGACAAGAAAGCTGGTATTCTATGTGGCTTAGTCTGCAAGGTGGTTCTCTCGGGGACCTGCTTCTCTTTCTCCAACTGTAACAGAAATTTGTCTTAAATTAGAATCATGCAGTCACTATTCTGCCTCAGTCCCTTCCAGAGAACTTTTTACATTTTGAATTTTTTTCTCTCCAATCCTGCATTGTATATAATCAAATGCCTAGCTTTGCTTACTATTCTCAATACCCAAGGCCACCAAGTCTAATGCCAAGGCCATGCACTGCAGAGGCATCAGCCAGCCGAAATGACCGGTGCATGCCAACCCACATCAGAACGCAGACTTTTCTCTTTTGTACAAAGGCATCCTGAGGACTGGCAGAAGCCCAGCTGCTAATTGAGTTCAGGCCTCGTCCCCTTCCCTTTGGATTCTGGAAAGTCTTTAACTGATCTTCTCTCTCCAGTGCCTTGACCTTCTGGTGGATTCTACACATCTGCTTTCAGATTAATTTCCTGAGAGTCTATGCTATATTTATGCTTGTTTAAAACTCGCCATCATGGCCCATAGCTTGGCTCTTGTTGGCATCACATTTATTGCCCTTCTTTCCTTAAAGGTTTATTTTATGTGTATGGGTGTTTTGCGTAAATGTCTTAGTATACTTTTGTGCAGTGCCTCTGAAGGCTGGAATAAGGCATTGGATATCCTGGAACTGGAGTTATATGTGGTTGTTAGCCACCATGTGAGAAGCAACTAGGAATTGAACCCAGGTCCTCTGCAAACAGCCAGTGCTCTTTACCACTGAGCCGTATCTCCAGCCTTCAAGGTCCTTTCTAACTTGCTTCTGCATCTCGGTCTAGTAACATTGCTCGTCACCATTTCCACACCATCTGTCCTACTGATTTAGTGCTTCGAATATATTAGATTTACATTATTCATACAGAAGAGACCATTACACTGAAAAAGAGTTTTACTTTAAAATTAGAAACAGATGATGCAAGGTAGGACAGAATGTGAGCATGAAAAAGAAGTAGATGAAAGGAAGCTGAAGATAATCAAGCATTATCCAATTCAAAGACCATGGAATGTATCCTTTGTGGTTCGATCTGTTTCATTTTCTGAGATGGGCTTGCTGTCCCTTTCTTGACTCCATTTTTTACCATGCTATAAGGAAGACCAGGGCTGCCTCTTCTCAATAAGGTTGCTCTGGCTCTTTCGCTGGATCACCCATGGCAGAGCCCAGGAGCTCCTATGCTTTCTGGCTTCTGACTCTTAAGACCTCTCAGCAGGACCTTATTATTTTTTTCAACATTCTCAGTGGACTATGGGTCTAATGATGAATATCAATTAATTCAGACCCTTGGTGGCCCTAAGGTAACACATCTTCTCTAATTACGTATTCCTACAGTGTTGTCACTAGTGTGGCCATTTTTCTTTTGTAATCTTGACAAAGGATACTAGTAAGCAGTAGATTCTGAACAACAGAGGATCACATAGTCACCTTGGTGAGGACAAATAAACTCTACCTTCCTTAGGGAATGTCCTAAGTGATCTTTTTTTTTTTTTTTTTTTTTTTTCCATTTCATTGCACCAAATAGATTATAATGTGGTCTTACCATATCAGAAAGCAATGGTCACTGGTCTCTTCTAGTCTACTTGCTTTACATTTTAAAGAATAAAATGGGCCATCTACCTTTTGCCTTACTTTTCAACAATATATAAATGATGCAGTAGCAAACTATTCCTGTTAAACATTCTAACTGATATCTGTAAGTTGCCCCCTTCTTAAGCACATTGCATTTTTTTCACTCCAGCTCTCTTCCTCAGAAACCTTGCATGCTTCTTTTTAAGGAAAGCTATCGTCTGGTGCTCCTCAGTTTCCTTTCCTGCACAATTCTCATGTCACATGTGATTTCTGATACCCTCAGAGTCCTGTGAAGCTGTTCTCAATAGCATTGCCAGTTGCGACTCGTTCCATAGGCAGTTGTTTAATGCTGATCTTCCTTGAGATCTCCACAATAGTTGACTCATTCAGCCAGCTCTCCATTGGAATTTGTTTCTTCTTTGCCATCCTATCTTAACTTTTTGGCTTTTTTATATTCTTTCGCAGGTTTTCTTCCTTCCCATTCTTTTTTTTTTAATATTTTTTTTTATTTTTAAATAATTTTATACATTCACTTGTATCCCAGCTGTAGCCCTCTCCCTCTTTCCCTCCCAATCCTCTCCTCCCTCCCTCCCTC
>NW_026596079.1:21332911-21409606 GCF_907164565.1 Psammomys obesus | reverse complement strand
TATCCTCCTCTCCTTCCATCTGGCCCTAGCTTATCAGGTATCTTCAGGATGGTTGCAATGTCCTTATCTGTGGCCGAGCAAGGCTGCTCCTCCCCCAGGGGGGAGGGGAAGCTCATAAGTTCATGTCAGAAACAATTCCTGTCCCACTTACTAGGGAACCCACTTGGATAATGAACTACCATGGGCTATGTCTGAGCAGGGGTTATAGGTTATATCCATGCATGGTCCTTGGTTGGATAAACATTCTCATAGAAGACCCCTGTGCTCAGATATATTTGGACCTTATGGGGCTCCCTGTCCCCTCTATGATATACAAATTCCTCCTTCCTTCATATGATTCCCGACACTCTGCCAAAGGCTTGGTTATGGGTCTCAGCATGTGCTTTGATACACTGCTAGGTAGAGTCTTTCAGGTGTCTTCTGTGGTAGGCTACTGTCCTGTTGCTTGTTTTCTCCTATTTCCAATGTCCATCCCCTTTGTCTTTCTAGATGAGGATTAATCATCTTACCCCTGGACCTCTTTCTTGTTTATCTTCTTTAGGCGTACATATTTTAGTATGTTTATCCTATCTTATAGGTCTATATAAGTGAGTATATACCATGTGTGTCTTTCTGCTTTTGGGATACCTCACTCAGGATGAATTTTTTCTAGATCCCACCATTTGCCTGCAAAATTCATGATTTCTTTGTTTTTAATTGCTGAGTAGTATTCCATTGTATAAAAGTACCACAATTTCTGTATCCATTCCTCAACTGAGGGACATCTGGGTTGTTTCCAGGTTCTGGCTATTACGAATAAAGCTGCTACAAACATGGTTGAGCAAATGTCCATGTGTACTTGAACATCTTTTGGATATATGCTTAGGAGTGGTATAGCTGGATCTTGAGGTAGCACTATTCCTAATTGTCTGAGAAAGCACCAGATTGATTTCCAAGTGGTTGTACCAGTTGACATTCCCACCAGCAATTGAGGAGGGTTCCCCTTTCTCCACATCCTCTCCAGCATGTGTTATCTCTTGCGTTTTTGATCTTAGCCCTTCTGATGGGTGTAAGGTGAAATCTCAGGATCATTTTGATTTGCATCTCTCTGATAGCTAGGGAAGTTGAACATCTCCTTATATGTTTCTCTGCCATTCTATATTCTTCTACAGAGAATTCTCTGTTTAGCTCCATACCCCATTTTTTAATTGGGTTACTTGAATTATTGCCTTTTAACTTCTTTAGTTCTTTATATATTCCATATCCTCTGTCAGATATTGGGTTGGTGAAGATCCTTTCCCAATCTGTAGGCTGTCATTTTGTTCTAACGACAGTTTCTTTTGCTTTACAGAAACTTTTTTCGGTTTCATGAGGTCAATAAATGGGACCTCATGAAACTGGAAAGCTTCCTTCCCATATTAATTGTCATGTAATTTCAACCAATTTCCACTTTCAATGTACTGCTTAGAAAATATTTTTTTCTTTGTATGTGTATTTTTTTTTTTTTGCTTACATACACATCTATGCATCTTGTGCATGACTGATGACTGTGAACATCAGAAGAGGCCATTGTATCCCCTGGAACTAGAGTTACAGACAGTTGTGTGTTACCATGTGGCTACTGGGAGCTAATCCTGAATCCTTTGAAAGAACAGACAGTACTCTTAATCCCAGATCCATCTTTCAAGGCCCTTTCAATATGTTTTGTACAACCTTATCAGTGAACATGCCATTGGTACTCTGTACTCTGTCCATTTCAGACTTTCCCAGATATTCCAGCTGCTGGGCTTTTCCATGTGTTTTTTTTTTTCCCCATACACTTCATTTTAAGGAAAACTATTCTGCCCTGATTATCTATCTGCAGTTTACCCCACTATCTTTTTTATTCTAAGTTATTTGTCTCGAGTAATACATTCAGCAGTTTCACATTTGAAATGATTTATAAATTATACAAAAGAAATAGTATATTGAAGTGCTCTTGTATTTATTGCAACAGAACTCACTATAGAAAATAAGTGGAAAAACCCAATTACCCATCAAAAGATGAACTGGTAAAAGATTATGGTTGTTCAGGATGGGATACTACTTAGCCATTTAAGATCAAATTTGGTAATTTGTGAAAACATGATGCATCTATAATACATGTTAAGTGAAATAAACCAGGCAGAGAAAGTCATGAATGATTTTACATATATGTGGAATCTAAGAATTTTTATAAAAATTAAGAACAAAGTAGCTGTTACCCAAGGCTCAGGGGTGGGGATGAAGAATGAGGCAAAACTGGCCATATGTGTTAAGTTTTAGGGAAAATAGCTTCTAATATTCCCCTGCATAGTAGGGTCTGTGGGTAACAATGACATACTCCCTATTTCAAAGAAGCTGCAAGAAAGAAAGTGTTTTAACACACATATACACACAAGCACACAGACAGACACACACACACATGTTAATGAAGCTAGATGTTCTTACCATTGGTTAATCTTATCACACATGCTTGTGTGGAGAAGTGGTTCTATGTGGTACTGCATTGATCTACACAATTGTAGCATGACTACTAGAATAGTTTGCTACCCAGGCCCAGGAGATCTTAGTAAAGGCCTAACCTCACTGTGGTCACCAGATTTGACAGGGAAAAAGAAACTGAGCATAAATAGATATTCTGAGTGTAAGATTACTTGTTGAGTTGTTTAAAGCACAATAGAGTCTGAAAGAATTGGGAGGTACTGATGTGAAAGGGATGCCTTACCCTGGGTATAAGGGAAAACGATTTTGAGTTAGAGACGCTTGATGGCTGCAGAAGAACTGCACTTTGGTACTGCAGGGAGATCAGGGAGAAAACGGGCTTGGCGTGATGTTCTCAGAAAGAGGCTGAGGAGTACTGGCGTGGGAAGTGACAGCAGGGAGGGAGAAGAGGCCATTCATCCAGTTTCCTTCCTGGACCAGGAGGGTGGTCCTGCAGGGCGTTCTCCTTTGGGAAGTGTTAGGCAGTTGTGGGCGGACTACTTACTCACATAATTGGCACAGCATTCTTATATGCAGAAACAAAATAAATAAAGTTGATGAAATCCTGGTGTGTTTATTCTATGGCTTACTGATGACATTTTACCCAGGAGGTAAATCATTTGAAGCTTTGTGTCTCATTACCCTCTGAGAATTCCATATCTTACCAGTTTATTAGGAAAAAAGTGTTGTATCCAGGAATGTCTTTTGGGTATTAGAGGATCTAACTTCTCAAGTAGTTTTTTTTTTTTTTTTTCTTGCCTTCTAGGGACCAGAGGGCCCTCGGGGGGAAACAGGTCCTGCAGGACCCCAGGGCCCACCCGGACCCCAAGGACCCAGTGGTCTGTCCATTCAAGGCATGCCTGTGAGTTGTGTGTACATATTCAGATGAGTTTTAATTAATTAATTAAACACACATATAATTAGTTAATTAATTAATTAATTAATTATTACAATTTATTCACTTTGTATTCTGGCTGTATTATTGCTCCATGTCTCCTCCCAGACCCATCCATCTGCCCTCTTCTTCTCCTATGCCCCTTCCCTAATCCACTGATAGGGGAGAACCTCCTCCCCTTCTATCTGACCCTAGCTTATCGGGTCTCATCAGGACTGATTGCATTGTCTCTCTCTGTGGCCTGGCAAGGCTGCTCCCCTCAGATGGATTTTATATTTTGTGTCTTACCAATGAGTCCCAGTCCTTTTGACAGTCACAACTGACTGACTGTTCATTAGCTCCACAATCAATTGCTTGCTCAGTGATGTTGGTCTTTCAACAAACAGGTACACGGGAAAGGAAAAAGCATATCCATAGCAGTCCACCTAAGACGGATGGCAGGTCAACATGGATAGCCTTTGCTTGTTTGTCTAAATTCTTTTCTAAAATTGTGTGTGTGTGTGACGTGTGAGTGTGCACTCATGCACTGTGAACATGGATACATGCTTTTTGGCATGTACTAAATGCAGATATATGTGTGAATGTATGTAAAGTACAGGCAAGAGATCAGTATTAGGTGTCCTCCTCTGGAGTCTCCTACCTTGGTAGTGCCTTCATTGGCCTAACACTTGATGAATGGCCTCAGCTACCTAGCCAAGGATCCCTAGAGACCCACCTGTGTCCAGTGCCCTACCCCAGTGTTGGGATTACAAGTACATGATACTATGCTCAGATTTTTATTTTTAATATGGGTCCTGGGGATCAAAATCAGGAAGTCTTCAAACTTGTGGGGCAAACATTGACTTATCACCCAGCCCTTGACTAAACCTTTGGCATCTAAAAGGTAACAACTGTTACAGCAATTCATTATTGATGTGTAGCCATTGTGCGTATAGAATAATAAGGTATATGATTTCATGTTTCTACTGTCACCAGAATATAATCCAAAGAGTGAGTTTTAGAGTTTATATTGTAGGCATTAAATGGCTATTTTGAAATATTTATTATCTCTGAAAATAAATTTAATTCACTGGAATATATCTGATTTCAAATGTTAAACTATAAGTAACATTGAAATATTCAACTCTCCCCCATATGTGTTAGCGTTATCAGCTTGGTTGTCTGCGCACGATGGTTTGGAATTGTTCTTGTACATAAACATTTGCTTCTGCAGGAAGGTTTACATGGATGAAGTAGCATATGTGAGAGGTGAATTACGACATGTGAATGTTAGTGTAAAGACAGTTTGCTGTTGAAAACACTCTAACCAAGAACTTATGTCTGTGAACCTAACTCTGTGTACTTTTGGATACTTAGGGAATGCCAGGTGATAAAGGAGATAAAGGAGATGTTGGCCTTCCTGGTCCACAGGTAGTATTTTTGCTGTTAGTCTTTTGCCAAGGATAGAAACGTGCAGCTTCTGATATCAGCTGTGACCTTGGCAGGGGGTCTATGTTAATGACATTTGCCGTGATTCAGTCACCTTTTTGAAAGCCAGACTGATTAAGGGCGGGAACATCTATTTCTCAGTAGTAACTTCTGGGTGTCAGTTCTGTATCACAAGAGGTTCCCCTTATGCCAGGGGCTTTATTTGGGGGCTGTTGTTTGTTCTGGGGGGGGGCAGGGGAGCTGTTGTCTTAAAGCTGACTCTTTTCTGTTCTTGATCTCCCTAGGGTGTCCCTGGAAGTGTGGGTTCACCCGGACGTGATGGCTCACCAGGCCAGAGGGTAAGAACTTGCCAAATGTTGGTTTTTGGCAAGGTAGATTTCCTGCCTAGTCACTTTGCTGAAGAGAGCTTTTATAAGTGGGCACCAAGTTAGGGTTTGTGTTTTTTCTTCTGTCAGCATAATTTCTATTATGTTTCTGTTTCCCTTCAACCATGTCTTCTGTCAATTTTTTTTCATCAGATTTAACCTTTGATGGCAGTATCCTGTTCTAAATGCTCTCAAGCCTGATTCTTATTTGCACTGAGTTACATCTAAATTGGCTTTGTGGGTTTTCCTAGTTCTTTCAGATCCTTGAAGTGCAGACCTAAAAGAAAGTAACAACTACATACATAGAAATTAAGTAGAATGACTTAAAAAGGAATGTCCATTGGTTTAGTATATCTCAGTTATCTGTTCTTTTTACTGGTTTAAATAGACAGCAGCAAAATAAAGTACAAAAATCAGCAGGCGAGATTTAAGCTGAAGTATGACTTTTGTTTCATTGACAGATTTTTTACCAAGGCCGGTTTGGAGAGTTGTAATTTCTGGGGGGGAAATTCAAATTTAAAAACTTTATCACATGTTGTAATGGGGTCAGAATCCTGTTAAAACAAAAGGGTGGATAATCAAAACAAGCTTGGCAGGGGCGTCTGGGAAGGGTTCCCCGAGGTGGTGTGGGCTTCTTGATTGGGTGACAGAGGTGGCCAGGTAGATGAGGAGAGGAAAACCACTGCAAACAGGAAGGACCGTTTCTATAAAGGAGGAAAATGGAAACATCGGGGCAACCTGAATACAGTGTGTTGGGCTAGAGATCACAAATCAGTGTGTGTAAATGTGTACACGTGTGTACATGCCTGTTATGCAAGTTTATGATAAGAGGCAGTCAGACTTACTTAGAAAAAAGTAAAATTTTCAACTTTATCATAAAGGGAATACAAAATAGGGAATACAAAATTAGTACGTTTTGAAGGGAAAGAGAAACTATCTTCCTTTTAAAAATCTTTTTATTTATACTTTGATAATTTCATGTCTGTATGCAATGTATTTTGGTCATATCATTTCCCAACTTAAGCACTTCCACTTCCCCCAGAACCCCAGCAACTGTCCCTCCTAACTTCATAGCCTCTTGTTTTCATCTAGTTAGTTCAGTTTCGTGAGGCCTGTGTGTGCAGACAACCTCCCAGAGGCCACATTCCTAAAGAGAACTCTCTCTTCCTCAGCATTCATCAGCTACCAGTAGGTCCCCAGGTAGGAGCAGGACTTTGTAAGTTCCTCCATCAAGCATGCTGGGATTTTGACTATTTTGGTGATGTGTAGGTCTTGTGTGTGCACCTATAGCTGCTGTGATTTCATACGCACTACAGCCCTGGCATGTCCAGAAAACACTATTTCACAACAGTCTTTCCCAACCCCTGGCTATTCCAGCCTTTCTGTTCCTTCTTCCATGATGTTCCCTGAGCCTTGAGGGAAAGGGGTGTGATAGAGGTGTTCGGTTTACACCTGAGCACCACAGTCATTTATTCTCTGCATTTTGACCAGTTGTGAATCTGTATTAATGGACATCTACGGCAAAAGGAAACTTCTCTGATGGGAGTCAAAAGCTAAACTAATCTGTGGGTATAGAGATAAATATTTAGAAAACATTTTGATACTGGTTTCATTTAGCAAAAATAATAGTACTAGGTTTCCCCCTAGGGTCTATGACCTACCTACCCAGCTGGGCATTCTTGGCCCAGTTTATAACACTAGGCAAGAGTTCCATACTGTTGAGTGGGCTTGAATCCAAACAGAAAATAGTTGGTTACTCTAATTACATCCAAGCTACTATTGCATCGGTGAGTGTGTTTTGACAGGCTAGTCTTTTCTGTAGCTTGCAGAACTCACACCTAGATAGGACTATCACTGACTTTTTCCCCCTAGAGCCAACATAGCACTTTTTGGCACTATGAAGGCTGGACAATACAAGGGTGCTTCTAGGTCAGTATAGGCTTGATTTCTCAAGTCTTGTGACCTAAACATGTGTCTCTTCAGGCTCCATCTTCCTAAATAATCACCTATTTAGACTTGTGAGAAACCCTACCTTCCTCTAACCCCTGTACCGTAGGGAATGGCAAGCACTTACATCTTGTCCAGTGAAGATTGACACAGCATTCAAATAGCATTTCCTGGGAGTTGATATACCTTAAGAGGCTAACACTTGATGGAAGACTTACTTTCTACTCTGGCAGGCTTGATTGTAGCTCCCTGTCACTAGGCTGCTCAAGAATATGGAAATGGGGAACCAGGCTTGGTGACACAAATCTATCATCCCAGTAGGCTGAGATGGGGCAGGGGATTGCAAGTTGAAGGCTTGTTTGGACTACAGAGTGAGCTCAAGGCTAGTCTGGGCAATTTAAGGAAGTTTTATCTTCAAGTGGATAGTAAAAATAGCTTTTCAGTGGTAGAGTGCTTGGCTGGCATACATGGAGCCCTAATTTCAATCCCTAATACTGAAAAAAAGAAAAAAAAAAGTTAATTTTTTCTTTGAGTATGTAGGTATGGGACTTGAACTCTCCTCTTACTCCCACCTTTTTAACAGAAACTTACATTTGTTTAAAACCTCAGTGCAATGTCTGTTTACCAAATGGACTAGGCTATAGACCATGTTTAGACTAGAGCAGCTGAAGAAAGCCTTCTCTGAGAGGTAGATTTATGTACAGCTCTTGTGCTTATGGGAGTATCTAGAAGTATTTATATGTTTTGGCCAAGTGCATAGGCTAAGAATCTGTGTGGTTACACACCTAGATTCCTTCATGATTTCTGAATCCCTGAAAACAGCAAATCTGAAGATTTGGTTGAGTCAGTTTATTTGATTTATCTATGTATAGAGCTCAGTCTTGGCAAAGAACTCTGATCCAAACTTGTTAGGTTAGTATTTGAATCCTTTGGTTTTAGATTTTTTTTTCTCTTAAAATCCATATATGAAAGCAGATTTTTAAATAAATATTTTCTATTTGCATGTGTTTATCTTTATTAATAAAACTTCAGTGCTGTCATAAAGTGATAAGATACTTGGTTCTTGTTTTCCTCCCTTCCTCCATTAGGAAGTAAAGCTTTGAGGCTGTGCCTGATGCTGATTATGAAATTTTTCTTCGATGGGAATGGAGTTCTTTTGTAAATCTGTCAGCAGCATCCATTCAGTATGAAACCACGTGTCTTTTAAAGAAGATTGGGTAGTTCCTTTAATTGTAACCTTAGAAAAGTTATTTAAGACAGTACCAACTGACATAAAAATTAAGGAGATGCCATTCACACGAAATAAAATAGTAGTGCCGTGGAACGGGGATGTAGCTGTGCTGCTTAAGGGAAGAACAGCACACATTTTTCTCAATCAGCCACATCTTAGCTGAGCACCTGTACCACACCATTTACCACTCTCAGCCTGAAAAGAGTTTTCCCTTAATGCCTGCAGAGAATATTATGAAAGCAAGAAAAGCTTCAATTGCTAAAGAAAGCAATCTGTAGACCTCCTAAAGGAGGAAAGAGCAGGATAGGATTTCATGCCTACTGTCCTTGGCAGGGAAAATAATGAGTCTCTCAGAGACAGTAGAGGAGGAAGGAAGAAGGGCTAGTCAAAGAAGAGTCACTTACGGGACTCTGATCTGTTTAGTCAAATGATCTGAAGGCTGATGGGGGAGGTTAATAAAGGCCTAAAAGAATTACTTAACATGTTGAGAACCTTCTCAGGAAACATACTCTATGGAGGGCCATGTCCCTCTGGTTAGGCAATGGTAGATGTGGAGCTTCTTAAAGAATACTGAGAACAAACACTTCATGATTATCCCTGCTCTGCTGTAGGATGCTATACAATAACAATGACGATGGCACTCTGTAGACTCAGTGAACAGAATGATGGGATCTGCATCTAAAGTAACTGTGAAAAGCCCCTTTTGGATACTCCCCATTTTTTTTACCTTTTTAAAAAATATTTATTTTATAATTTGTTGTTTTGATAGCTCTTCGTTAAATTCCGCAATGAGGTAATTTGTAGCACAGTCAATTTTTTTCCTATTGTTTTGAGAGTTTTTTAATTAAATTTTTATTTTTATGTTAATTACAGTTTATTCACTTTGTATCCCAGATGTAGCCCACTCCCTCCTCCCTTCCCAATCTCACCCTCCCTCTCCCTTCTCTACCCATGCCCCTCTCCTAGTCCACTGATAGGGGAGGTCTTCCTCCCCTTCCTTTTGATCCTAGTCTATCAGGTCTCATCATGACTGGCTGCATTGTCTTCCTCTGTGTCCTGGTAAGGCTGCTCCCCCTTCAGGGAGAGGTGATCAAAGAACAGGCCAATCAGTTTATGTCAGAGGGAGTCTCTGTTCCCATTACTATGGAACCCACTTGGACCCTGAACTGCCATGGGCTACATCTGTGCAGAGGTTCTAGGTTATCTCCATGAATGGTCCTTGGTTGGAGTATCAGTCTCAGAAAAGACCCCTGCAGCCAGATTTTTTGGTTCTGTTGCTCTCCTTGTGGAGCTCCTGACCCTTCCAGGTATTTCTATCTCCCCCTTCTTTCATAAGATTCCCTGCACTCTGCCCAAAGTTTGGTTATGAGTCTCAGCATCTGCTTTGATACCCTACAGGGTAGAGTCTTTCATAGGCCCTCTGTGGCAGGCTCCTGTCCTGTTCCCTGTTTTCTCCTTCTTCTGATGTCCATTCTCTTTCCTGGTGCCAATGTTACCACTGAATATACCAAGAGGTTAAGAGGTCTTGAGAAATAATAAAAAGGAGAAAATACAACTTCTTCTCATATTTCTAGCTTATTCTGGCTTTTCCCAAGGTGGATCTTGGACTCTTGGAGTCAACTCTTATTCAATACCGGGCCTGAGGCCATAAGCAAGTCTAGCTAGACTTCCTGAAGTAAGTTTCCGCCTCAGCCTTGAAAGCCAACAGACTAGCATGTTGAAAGTGATGGTTCGAGCTTACATTTGCAACTAATTCAGCCAGGCATCCAGGTTTCACTCCAAGCCTTTCCAACTAAAACATTCTGGCCTTTCCTTCTTTTTTCCTATAAATCTCCTACCCTCCCCACCCCAACCCTTACTTTCTTCTTGTCTTGATATCTTTGTGTAGGTCCTTTCATGTGATCTCCAAACTCCTCTGATGTGTGCTAGATTCTCAGTAGCCACACTACACATTCAGTTGATCCTTTGGAAATTGGATAGAATAGGTAAGATAGATAGACAGACAGACAGACAGACAGACAGACAGACAGATAGATAGATAGATAGATAGAAAGATAGACAGATGATGGACAGATAGGTGATCTATATATGTATTTATATATGAGAGAGAAATACAGGGATAAAAAAAGACAGAAAGATTAAATGTAGAGAAAATAAATGATAGAATAAAAAGATAAGTTTGTTGATAGAGAAATGAAGACATAGAGACACATGATAAACACAGAAATCTATATGTAGAGAGAGATAGATTATTGATTAGAGATAGATAAGTAAATGTCAGATTACATAGATGGACAGTGAATGAATTCAAAGTAGCAGAGAAAAGAAAAATGAAAGAGAGTCCCTTTACTGTTTCTGAGGTCAATTTCCTCCAAGATTAATTTTCTGGCCAGTATCCAAAGAAAAATTTTAGAATTATGCCTGTCTTCCAACATGGTTTTACCAAAAACCAGGTGAAAGAAGATATACAGATGATTAGAGATATACTTCAGTGGCCAATGGGGGAGCTGTTCTTCCATGTGCAGAGTGTGTTAGTTTCTGAATTCAGGACAAATTTATGTGGGAATCCTTATTTCCCAATGGTCCGCTCATCCTCATGTGTCAACAGTAGCTGGCCTTCCTTATCTGTAAAGGATGAACTGTCATGGAGGGTGCTCTACACCCAGGCTGTAAGGTGTGGGCTTGGAAACTTCATGTTGTCAAGACCCATATTCATCATTGGTCAAAGACATAATATTGCACTATATGGGGTATAGTAGGGGTTCATTCACATAAAGTATTTCCAATGATATGATCTTAAAATATATTATTGGCATGCATGCTTTTTGATCAGTTCAATGAGCCAGGGATTTTTGTGCTTAGTAGTCTTGGAAGATTGTGCAGACATACAAAAAATCAAACAAGTATAAGTTTTTTTTTTTTTTTAAAGATTTATTTGCTTATTTATTTATTATGTATACAGTGTTCTACATGCATATACACGTGCAGGCCAGAAGAGGGCACCAGATCTCATCTTTGATGGTTGTGAGCCACTATGTGGTTGCTGGGAATTGAACTCAGGACCTTCAGGAGAGCAGCCAGTGCTCTTAACCTCTGAGCCATCTCTCCAGCCCAAGTATAAGTTTTTTAAAAAAAAATATTTGGATTCTATCTTGAAAGAACACTTGAAGCATGCTACTTGATTGTGTGGTTTTGATGTACACAAAGACCATATTGTGTGGAATGTTCTGTTTCATCAAAAATAATTTGGGTTGAAAATGTACTTGAGACATTGAACTCAAGTCAACTATTTGGATAGATTTTATTCCTGTCGTGAATATTAGTCAGTGATGAGAGAGTCATCTAAAAAATACTTTGTGAAATAGTAGGTTTGTGATAATGACGCCCATGGGCATCGTCCTTCTTCAGAAAAGGCAGTGTAAGCTATTACCAAAAAACTGGTAGCCAGAATGTTTGGATTTTCTTCTTTGTGGGTCCAACTCTAGACGGATTTTTGTAAAATCTCAGGAAAACATTTACACAGTCAGCTACAGTGAGGAGAGCTTGTGCAATTTGGAGTTGGCTGTTTCTTTTAAATATGAAGTATGCAATATATGTGCATGTCTTGTGTTCTCTTCTTTAACCCCAGGATATCCATGAGTGCTGGTCAATGCCATCCTCACCCTTCCAGACAGAGAACCTGAAGGTCTGAAAGTTGAAGGAACTAAACAATGGTCAGAACTAGGTAGTACTGGGGCCAGGAGTTTAGCTCATCTCTCTGGATCCAACACTACGTTTTTCTTTCCACAAAATTATGAAAGTTAAGATTACTATGGAGTTTCATGATTGAGGAAATCTTCCAGAACACTTAAGTAGCAGGACTCTAACAATAAAGATGCCACACCCTGTACTTCGGGGGCAGGAATCCAATTTGGGTTACTTTCTTAATAAAGTAAGAGATGATCATTCATAAAGCTCTGACTCTAATCTCTTAGCCCATTGTTTGGATAATGGTTATTCTGTGGATATCTGAGAAAGGAGGAGCTTCTTGGGTATTTAGTTTTCAGCTCTTAGGTGCTCAGATGAAGTCCATTCTTGGATATCTACCTTACCTTCCTCTTGCATGTTGTCATTCAGGGCAGGACCAGATGTTTAAACTTTGGTAAACCAACTCAGTTCCACTATCTCAGTCATCAGGTTGTTTTTCCTTGTTTGTTTGTTGTGTCTAGTACATAAATCTCACACTTTAACCTCAAATATACAGATACAGAAAATCCTGTAGGCAAGACTTAAGACTGTAACTGTATAGATTTAGATAGTTTAATGATTCTATATGTATCTAGGTTTTGGAATCATTGAATAGTCTATTATATAGGGTCTGTTATATTTCCAGATACATTCTTTGATACAATATTGATGATATGTTGTTGTTTTAGTTATCTGACGTCATAAGTGTGAGATAATAAAAACTATAGTTGTATTCTAAATTGCATTAAATATATTAATGCATATATATATTAATATATATGCATTTATCAACACACACACATAGATTATGCATACACACATAGTTTTAATGTGTGTGTGTCACTGAAAATTTCCCAGTGAGACCATGCATAATTCCTGGTCTTTAATTTGTTCCCCAGGCCCATGTTCGCATAGCCTGTGGCTTTTGGCTGCTTGGCCTTTTTATGTGGTAGTTACTAGTAATCCTTTGTGGCAAATAGCAGCCTTAGTTGGCCAGCTGCCACCTTTAGTCATGGCAGTCCAGGACCAGACCACGGGGTTGAAATCATGCATCATAGGGTTATCCAGCCCTCACTTCATCACACGACAATCTCGTCAAATCCAGGTGGCTCGCACATCTTACTGCAGTAATCAGGAGACCTCAACATTGACCCATAGTATAGAATCCTATAGCATATGTCCATGATCTGCCATTGCAGGCTTCAGAGAAGGTGTCTATATCACTAGTGAGTTAGTAGTTCTGAAATCTCTTTCTGAGAGATTCGTAAACACATGTACCCTGACTTCTGACCTTAACTTCAGTTAAAAATCTAGCTGTGGGTAGGTGGGTTTCATCCTGCAGGGGCTGTAGGCTCTGGCCTGGAAACTATGAACATTTAAGGATTGGTGTTGGTATGCAAAAGAAAGATATAAATGGAAATTAATCAATATCCAATGAAGCTGACATAAAACATGCTTTGCATTTTTTTGTAAAAGTTAATTTAATGTTCATTAGAACATTAGTGAGGATCAAAGTTAAGTTTTAAATTGGATTTTGTATTGCTGATAGATCACAGCAAATCATAACTTCATAATTTGCTCATAGCCAAGTACTTTCAAAAAATTATGAAAATCCTTTTAACTTCTTAATAGCAAGAACTATTTTAGTGTGGGCTGTGGCTGTATAGTAGTATTCTAAGGTACAAATATCAAAAAGGCAAAAATAATTGAAGCTATCCACATCAATGAACATGTCTGTTTATGGGTGGCTGACTTAATGCACTTAAAAAATGCGTCTTACAAAATGCATACATTTTTCCAAAAATAGAAAGGTGAACAAGGAGGCCCAAACCATACCTTAATAAGAGGTAACAGGTTTTCTCGGAGTGAACTGTCAGGGAATACAGTGATACCTGGGGAAGGAAAATGCTGGATTGAGTGTATACTTAAGGCTAGATGATTTATAAAAACCGTTTGATTGGGCCTTGAATCTCGAGGCTGGGGAGTGTAAGATCTAGTAGGTCATGTTTCATGAGGCCTTCTTGCTTAAAGTATGATGTGGCAGAAACCACTGAACAGTGAGTGAGAATGAGCATGAAAGGGTGACTCAGTGTTATAACAAGACTACTTACGTGATGGCCATGTTTATCATCCCTAGGCCTAACTATATCTCTCATATGTCGTACCTCTCAAGAAGCTGCAAAGGGAATTGTGTTTCTAACACACGTTTTTGAAGGCACATATAAACCACAGCAGAGTGTGTTGGCTTAGACATTTGCTCGTCTGTGAAAGCTGCCCTGTGTCCCCAGCCTGGGTCAGATACTCATTCTGTGTGTCTCCTTGGAACTCTTTTATGTATTAGCATAAAGGTTGCTGTTATCATTTCATTGTTTGACAATCCATAGAACTTTGAATTTATTCTCTCCATTGCCAATCTAAACCTCACAGAATGCCTAGGACATCATAACCATGCAAGTCGGAAGCTTACAAACTTTTTCACAGTCATGTCTATTCAGTGTCAGCAGAAAGAACACAGACTACTGCCTTTTCACACTCCTCCCCATGTGGTAGGGAACAGGGTGTAAGGGCATTATTTCCTGCCAATCTTTTCTGGAGAACAATGCAATTTTCTGTTGTTTTCCTTTAAGAAAATATGTCATGGCTCAGCTCTCCTTTTGAATAAGCCTGTCTCTGTTGAATTAGGAATATTTTTCCTTCTGGGCACTGTTAGATCTGAGCCAGGGAAAGCTCTTGCCACTGTTTGGACCCAGTGTTCTGTTCTCTCCTTTTTGTCTGGTACTAGATGACATTGAAGGCAGGAGCCAAACAGAATCTTTTTAAAACTGCTTTCATATGTGTCCAGAGCCTACTTTTGTTATATGAAAACTTCATCTAAGAAAAAAAGAATATATTTTCAAATTTTCTTTAACATTTTACTTGCTATTGAGAATTTCATACAATCATAAGATGAGTTTTGATCAAATCTCTTCCCCTTATCCCCTCCAATTCCTCTGTATCCCTACAATTTTTCTCTTCCAACTTCATGTGTTTATTCCGGTTTTTTAAATTTTTTTTTAATCTGTTTGTGTTTTGTTGCTGTGAAGAGAAGACACCATGGCCACAGCAAACCAAAGCTTCTACTCTACAGCAACTTTTATAAAGAAAAACATTTAATTGGGGCTGGCTTACAGTATCAGAGTTTCCCACCATTATTATAATAGTGGAAAGCATGGCAGCATGCAGGCAGACATGGTGCTGGAAAAGGAGCTGAGAGTTCTACATCTTGATTCACTGACAGCAGGAGACTGTGTGCCACTCTGGGCATAGCTTAAGCATAGGAGACCTCAAAGCCCGCCCCCACAGTGACACACTTTCTCCAAGTAGGCCACACTTGTTAATGGTGCCACTCCCTACAGCCAAGCTTTCAAACACTTGAGCTTATGGGGGCTATTCCTATTCAAACCACCGTATTGTTCTTGTTGCTTTGTTTTATTCTTTAAACCCACTGGGCGTGCCTTTTGTGAGTGGGTGTGGAACCATCAGCTGGTACATGGAAAGCCTTTCAGGGGTCATGAGGGCCTGAAGAAACTTCCTCTCCCTACCCAGGCAGCCATCTATCTCAGCTAGGGGTGGAACTTCATAAGCCCTTCCCCATCCTTGCTGTAATTCCAGTCCTGGGAAGTCTGATAGGTCTGACATCCTCCTCCGGCTTTTGAGGGTACCCAGATACAGTAGAATACACACAGAAATACAAATATTCACATGCACATAAATAAAATTAATATTTAAAAAAATTTATATAAAGATTTTCTTTCGTGTCTCTAAGTTTTCTCATTTATAAAATGAGGCTGTTGGGCTGGAAGATCCTGATCATCTCTCACATATTCTGGTTTATATTTGTTATTTTCCCTAAAAATGCTACTTCTAAAATCCATTTAAAATAATCTGTTCACGACACAGTCTTACTGGGATTATCTTGATTTTACTATGTATCCAAGGCTGATCTCAAATTTTCATGCAAGTCTCTTCCCTCAGCCTTCTGAGTACCAATAGAGGCATGAATCATTGCATGCTGCTAAAAATAAGTTTATTTATTACCCATACATCAGAATGAGTTTTTGTGGTTTAATGAACAGATCCATGAGAGAGAGAGAGAGAGAGAGAGAGAGAGAGACAGAGACAGAGACAGAGAGAGAGACAGAGAGAAACAGTCTATGTCAGGACTTGTCTTCACAGCTTTCTCAGACTTTTTGTCCAAGACAAAGCCTCACCATGTAGCCCAGGCTAACCTCAAACTCATAAGGTCCTCCCTGTGTCCTCTGAGTATAGATACATACCATCATGCCCAGTTCCAACTCCAATTAATTTTTACTAAAGTGAAAAACCAGAAATATCATAAAATGACAGCAACAATACCATATGTATTGGCCTCAGGTAATGATCATAACTACCCTAATATATAAGTGGCTGAATGCAGTGCAGCACAAGAAAATAAAGTCAAATAATGGCTGTTTCTTGTTCACAACCCCGAGCAACCAGCAAGGGTGGGTGGAGGAGCAGGAGTCTCCTCCTCCACATAATAATTTTGCAGCCTGTCTACCTTGGAGCACTCTTTCAGACTCAGCCTCTAAAGTTGCTGCAGGAGGGGACTAAAAAGTGGAGGATCACCCACAGGAAATGTTTATGAGCCAAGGCTGGAACTGGCCCCCTTTCCTGGCCAATACTCAGGCATAAGGCTCCAACTGGATTGTGAGGAGGCTGCGAAATGAAGCCAAGCAATGTGCTAGGCAGAAAAGGGAAAGCAGGAATATAGGTGAGCTGGCTGCAAAGACTCAATGGCATGGTGAGGCTTGAGAGCATGGATGATCCATGGTTCTGCAGGACACTCACCCCATGCCATCTCCTTGTGGCCTTCTGGACCACCTCCCACACTTGCTCATTCCCCCACGGCATTATTTGGTACTTTGTGGTGGAAGAAGTTATGCAGATATAAAGCTCTTGTGCTGATAAGACAGATTTTTGTGAGTTAGAAGAGGAGAAGGACAGGCTACCGCAGAAATGGTGGGAACTGACGGAAAAAGAGTTCAGAGAGGGAACAAGAATGTTAGTCAAGGTGGCTTGGGATGGGACTGAGGGTTCCAATAGAAGAATCTCATGGTGAAAAGTTTATTGTCCTAATAGCAAGAAGTGATATTTTGAAAACTTCTATGAACTTATAAAATCTAGATTGAAGATTCTCTCTCATGTTAACCACATCAGAAGGGCCAGCATCCATACATGTGAGAGTCAGCCATCCTAACTGCTAAGTATTTTTTACACCCATAAAAAAAGCACATATACACATATCCAATGTCTCAAAGTGGCCTTTTCTTAAGGGACATCACTTTTTGAGGGGACTGTTTTAGTTACTATTTTTCATCCTTCTGAAATGGAATGGGAAACAAGTATGTACCCAGTGCTGAGCTGACCACTGAAGACACTCAATAGAGCATTCCCAGATCAAAATTGTCACCACAGCAGACCTCCCTGCCCTCATTCTCCTCTGCTTCTCAAGAGCTGAGAATTGCAGATAATCGCACTTCCCTTATATAGAATAGACTTCCTGTAGGAGACACTCCCCACCCAAGACTTGGGAATCCTAAAATACACTAATCCACTTTTTTGGTCTGGGCATTAATTAAAAAGAATAGAACTTGCTTATTTGCTATGCTTAGTTTAATAAACTTTCTGAAAATGAGTCGCTATTTAAGTTTGTAAGTGACATTTCTCACACCTACAGTCCTTGCACTTGAGCCACTGGTTAGAGCCAATAGACACAAAATGCCTGCCAGGAACAAGCTCCACAAGACTCTAACAGCAGCGCATCCTCGGTAGTCCAGAGCAGGTGGCAGGATGTGTGCCTTAGGTGCTGAAAGGAATTTGATGACCCTCTCCTGAAAGCCATGTACCAGCCACTTGGGTGACATGCCATTTCTTTTCCTCAGGGATTTCCTGGGAAGGATGGTTCCTCTGGACCTCCAGGACCACCTGGGCCAATTGTGAGTATTTCTAGAAAGTTCCAGGATGCATTCTGTGCCACAGCATTTATCTATTTATCTATCTATCTATCTATCTATCTATCTATCTATCTATCTATCTATCTATCTATTTATTCATTCATTCATTTATTTATTTTAGAAATGTTCTTCTGCTGGCCTTTTCAGCTTCCATTTTTTTTTCTATTTTATAAAAACAGTTTGTCTGCTGATACAGACTCATAACATCTTTAAAAAAAATAAAAAACATTTCCAGACGGTTTGATGACTTAATGAGCTAGTTTTCTTAAGTTCATCTGCATTAATTTAGTTGTTGTTACCTGTAAATAAGGCTTGGAATCAATAGAACCATACCTGACCAATCCTATGGAGACTTAAAAACTGCCCTAACCTAGTGAGATCAGCAGCAGCAGCAGCAGATCGTTGGACACAGGAATGAGCAACGACACCCAGAGCATCTGGAGATGGGGAAGGCAGCTATTGGGGCATGCATTGTTGCACTTGCTTGAAAGCTGGCTGTGGTCAGTCGTATATGTGGATATTCACCTTTGTCCCACTTCTTGCTTCTTCCATCTTAGGGCATTCCGGGAGCCCCTGGTGTACCAGGGATCACGGGCAGCATGGGACCGCAGGGAGCCCTGGGGCCACCTGTAAGTACTTAGTGGTGTGGTTGGCACATATGTCCTCTCGTCGCTTATTTATATGTTTGGATGTACCAGCATCTCTGTGGATCAGAAATGTCTTTTTCAGATGCCAAGCACGGTGGCGCTCACCTCTAATCCCAGCACTTGAGATGCACAGACAACAGATCTCTGGGAGTCTGGATCAGCCTGGTCTATATAGCAAGGTCCAGGACAGCCAGGACTAAATAGAAAGACTCTGTCTCAAAGAATTATGTAATTTTTAATATATATTAAAAATATAATTTAGTTATTATTACCTATAAACAAGACTTGGAATGAATAAACCATATCTGAGCAATTCTATGGAGAATTAAAAACTGCTTGAATCCCAAGAGGGAAAAATATACAACTAAAGGTTTTATACAAAATATATAAATTATAAAATATAATGTTTCCTCATCTGTGAACTGTGTGACACTGGCATTCTCACCAAAACCATTCTTTATGTTTTCTATGATTTGCAAGATGCTCAGTGTAGGCTTAAATATCAGCAGGTCGACAACATCTGTGCTTTAACTGAGTTACCAGGAAATTAAAGCAACTCTTCTATTGAGAAGCCTGTTCTGCTGCTGAAAACCTGCTGAAAGGCTGTGATATGATGTGGGGGGAGAGAGAGAGAGAAAGAGAGAGAGAGAGAGAGAGAGAGAGAGAGAGAGAGAGATGAATTTCCTTTCTGGGACTCTTGGGAAAAATCTAGTTTCTTGACTTTTCTAGCTTTTCAATATTGGCCACATAGCTTGGCTTATGGCCACTTCCATCTTTAATTCTACTAATGAGTCATCTTTTAGTTCAATTTTCCATGGCTATGCCTCTTCCACAGGTGGGAAAGATTCCTGCCCTTCAGGACCTTTCTGTATAATCTTTCTGAAAGATTCCCCAGTCCTCAGCTAAATTCTCTTTATAAAGTCCTTTAGGACTTTATAAATGTCCTGAAGTGACACACTTCAGGTCATGCATGAAGTGACACACTTACAAATATGTGGGGAAGCTTTTCCACTTGTTGAGAAGAAAACACAACAGAAACACCGGGTCAGATCAGAAAGGACACTTCTCCTCTGCTTTGTTCACAGCTGCTCTTGTCACTGTTTATCCTTGGAATGCCTTTCAGTACAGTTTTCAATCCGTAAAGTCCTCTGTGCTGTGGTGCAGCCGTCACATACCTAGAGATACCTGCGGTGTGCCCAGAAAAACGAACATGGGGCTGAGCAGACATCCTCGTAAACACTATCTTTAGTAGTCACTTTACAAAGCTGGTCTCTTACTCTAACTGCTTTCTCAGGATCTGAAATACTCTTGACTGTCCTGTTTTCAAGTCAGACTAGTACTGGGTCACAGAAGGAAACTGGATGACTTTGTTCTCAGATATCTTCTTTGACTGAAAAGGCATTACCATATTTGATCATGTGTGTGGAAACATACACAGGCACAGGCACAAGTACACACACACATACTCTTACGAGTAAGCACAACACACTGCTCTCTGTTATCTCTCTGTCTCTCTCATCTTTTTTTTGTCAATCATATCTATTCATCTACTCTTCTATTTCACACCAGAAAATCTTAAAAATGTTCTTCTATTAGGTTTCACTCTGTTCCTTGAAAATCAGAGTTCTAGAATTCATCCTCCTGACTTAGGAACCAAGGCCCCAGTCAAAAAAGTTTCCAAGGTAGTGCATGCTTAGTCCAGAAGATCACAGCAGCACTTAGGGCATCAGAGAGGTTGGGGGCAACCTCTTTGCAGGATGTTACTTTACTGAGGTTAGACAGAGTAAGTAAAGCTGTCTGGGCTGGAGGAGAAGGAGACCCTTTTCTCACCAGCATCTCCCAGGACTACGTTTTCTTACCCAGGCTATGGAAACACAAGATATGATTGGTCCAGAGCCAAGAGGGACAGGATGAAAAGTAACAGAAGATGGAGAAGGCACCAAGGTCTTGGGAGAATTTAAATGGAGTGTAGAGGGCCAGAGTCAGGCTGGGATTTATTGATGAGGATGATACTTCCTCATTTGCCCATCTGGCCTAGTGTGTCTCTGCATTAGACTCTAAACATGGGACATGCAGAAATATCAACACATTCCCCGAAAATAAATCACCCAATGTTAATTTTATCACCCGTCAGCATAGCAAGGCATTTGATGGCTTCAAGAGAGACCTCATGCCGTGGACACTTCTGTTAGAAACAGAAAGTGGTCTATAGCTGTTGGGTAGGGGTGCCACAGTCAGCTTGTGTATTTCTGACCCACAGCAAGATGTTCTCTGCACTGGAGTTCAGGATTTTCCCTGTGTCCAGGCTGCCAACTCTTACATGCCCACAGGCTGCCAGGGTGGTATGATTATTAGAGCAGGCTCTGTGTTGGGCTGTTAAGGCCTTGATTGATTTCCCATAGATATCTGTCTAGGAAAATAAGAGAAAGGAACCAAGAAGGACAAACTGTGCCACAGAAAGCAGCAGTGTCTTTCCTACGGTATATGCCAACAATACTTACTCTCCTGTGCTTCCACACCAGCTCATTGGGGCAGATGAGCAGGGCTGCTACCAAGCTTCTAATTCCTCCCTAGGCATTGGCTTAAATATAGTGCCTCCCTGCCATGGTTTACATGCATGATGAGGTCTGTGAAAGGGCTTCTTACCGCTGTGGCCACATGCTCCAGTAGGAAAGCTCATTATTTAAAGAGTCTTGTGTAAAATGTCTAAATACCTTGCACCTAGGTGGGGGCTCTGGTGTGAACAGTCCTACCTATAGGAGCCAGATAACTGAACCAAATCATCTAGCCTCCATCTTATGTAAATCCTCCCTATTTCAGGCACTTGCTACATCTTCTGGCTCCTGATGTCTGTCTCGTGACTGAATGATAGCTCCTGGAAGTCAGGGATTTTATTGCCATGCTTGTATACCTCTTTATCATTGGAGACATAGAGCACTTTTATATATTTGTGAGAAAAAAGAGAGGGGAAGAGAAAAAGAGAGCGGGAACGGTGTAGGGAAAGAAAGGAAAAGAGAGGAGAGGGCGGTTATGTTCTTAGGCTGTTGTTCAGGGAGACAAAGTTACTCTTGCTGGTTTGGGGTGAGGACGGTGACTGTTTTGAGGCCCGCTGAGGGTTGGTTTGTATAACAGACGTCTTCAACATGTGGGACTTGGACTATGAGATCATTCTCTCCCTTTCAGACCCAAACTTCCATGACTCTATGAATGTAGCTACTGTATTTCTTTACATTCCAAGTGTTCCTGAAATTAAAGGGAAAATATGCCATTTTTTCCTGCCTCCATCTGCAGGAACTACGTGTTTTCCCTCAAAATATACTTTGATGGAGTTATGGACCTTCATGTGCTCAGGAATTTTTATTTTGTTTGTTTGTTTTACTTTGCAAAAAAAAATAATCAAAGGAAATATGTCAGTGAAGTCAGATCACAAGTAGTTACTTGCTGTATGTACTATTTCACTAAGGAGAACTTTCACTGAGACTGCACATCTGTGTCTTTTAGTGACTCAGTAACAAACACCATGAGACAGAGTTTGGGGAATTTCAGGCCTAATTAAACTCATCTATCTCTTTGTACCAGAATCTGCCAGTAGCTGTCTATTTACTTCACCAACCAAGTTTGGTCTCTAATTTCTTTCTTTAAATATGAAATATTTTCAAACATCCTGATGCAACAAAGGATACCAAAGGAAATGTGGAAAGACCTGCTGGGATTGAAATTAAAGTGTCCAAGGCTGAGTTTCTTTTATTGTTGCATTTTGTTTTTGTTCGTGTTTTAACACAAGATCTCACTGTGTAGCCCGGATAGGGCTTAAAATCGAGGCAGTACTGCAGCCTCAGAACTATGATTACATGTGTGTGCACCACCATGCTTGTTCAAAATCGATTATTTAAAATGGCTCAAGTCAGGACTTGACTCTGAATTACAAGAATGAGGTTTGTGGGGGTGTGGTATGCTTTTTTGTTTTTTTTGTTTTTTTTTTTTTTTTTTTTTTGCATTAGAAAAATGTTGTCTTTATTGGAATAGAAGATCTGTCTCATGGCTTTTGTGAACCCGGTCCTCTTCTAGCCGAGCAACAGAGAGAACCTGGTCCAGAAGTCCACAGATTCACCTCAAGTTCCAGCTCTTCCATATCTCTTATTGAGTGATCTTGGGCAAATGATTTAAGCTCTGCATTCATGGTTTTCTTAATCTTTGAACTGGGAAAATCTTTTGTAGTTGATACTAGGACTGCATGGATTAATCAGACAGGAGTATCGTGGGGATAAAAATAACAAGGCTATTGGAAGGGTTAACCAATGAGTACGTAAGAAATACCCAGAGCAGTAGTTGGCAAAGGCAACCTAGGTATTCATTATTAAACTGTATAAGTTTGGAACATAGGAAAATGTCAGTTATTTAATTTTGGCTGCTAGTTTGGGGTTTGTGTGTAATGCCCCCAAGGTTTTTTATTTTTTTTTCCACACAGGGGTATCATAAGTAGTGCTTTTCTCCATAGGACCTGCCAGTGGACACTGTCTTCTGGGGGGTTTTGTCCTGTTGAAATCAGAGCTGGCAGGTGGCAAGGGAAGAGGGCATTGCTTGTCCATTTATTTACAAAACTAATTTAGGCTGTACACACAGGAAGAGTGGAAGGGAGAGATTAAAGGAGGGAGAGGCAGGGAGAAAGGAGAAGAGAGAGACAGTTTCATAACCCTTATTTTTGCAAACAAATTTCTCTGATGGAAGTTGGGTATTTTTAAACACAATCAACACTTTTCTAATGTTTTTTCTTCTGTCTCTTCTCAATCTAGTAGTCAAAGCAAAGTACAGATTGGCTAGTGATGCAGATTTGAAATGAAACCCAACCATTCATTCAGTTAACACACATGTGTGAGCTCCTGCCCCATCACAGGTGGTCTCGGGAGCTGGGGATATGGAAATCCCCTAGCTGGACACAGACCAAGCCTTGTGCAGCACACATGCCAGGCAGGAGTCTCGTTCTTCCTAGCAGCTGCAGTCCTCTTTAAGCTCTTTGTCTGCATATTCCAAACCATCAGCATGTCATGAGATCATAAACTCTGAGCCTTCTACTCTAGAGATCCCTTTGTTGGATAGCCCTGTTTTAAGAAGAAAACTTGGAGACTTTAAGTAGATTGAGGAGCCAGTCTTAGATTTTTCCCAAGTATTTGTTCTTTTTAAAAAATTCTTTCTTTTTTTGTGTGTGTGTGTTTTTTAATAATTACAGTTTATTCACTTTGTATCCCCGCTGTATCCCCTATCCCCATTCCCTCCCAATCCTACCCTGCCTTTCTCTTCTTTTCCTGTGTCCCTTCCTCCCTACCCTGCCTTTCTCTTCTTTTCCCTCCCCTTCCATCTGACCATAGTCTATCAGGTCTCATCAGGACTGGCTTCTTGTCTTCTTCTGTGGACTGGTAAGGCTGCTCCCCCCTCAGGTGTAGGAGATCCAAGAGTCAGCCCATGAGTTCATGTCAGAGATGGTCCCTGGTTCTATTATTGGGGAACCCTCTTGGATACTGAGTTGGCTTGGGCTACTTCTGTACTGGAGTTCTAAGTTTATCTCTATGCATGGTCCTTGTTTGGAGTATCAGTCTCAGAAAAGACCCCTGTGCCCAGTTTTTTTGGTTCTGTTGCTCCCCTTGTGGAGCTCCTGTTCCCTCCAGGTCTTTCTATCTCCCCCTTCTTTCATAAGATTCCCTGCACTCTGCCCAAAGTTTGGCTATGAATCTTAGCATATGTTTTGATACCCTGCTGGGTGGAGTCTTTCAGAGGCCCTCTGTGATAGGCTTCTGTCCTGTTTCCTGTTTTCTCCCTCTTCTGATGTCCATCTCATTTGCTTTTCTTAATGAGGATTGATCATTTTACTCAGGTCCTCCTTCTTGCTTAGCTTCCTTAGGTGTACAGATTTTAGTACTATTATCCTATATTATACGTTTAATATCCACTTATAAGTGAGTATATACCATATGTGTCTTTCTGCTTCTGGGATACTTCACTAAGGATGATCTTTTCTAGTTCCCATCATTTGCCTGCAAATTTCATGATTTCTTTGTTTTTAATCGATGAGTAGTATTCCTTTGGGTAAGTAAATGTACCACAATTTCTGCATCCATTCTTCAATTGAGGGACATCTGGGTTGTTTCCTGCTTCTGATTATTACAAATAAAGCTGCTACAAACATGGTTGAGCAAATACCCTTGTTGTATACTTGAGTCTTTTTTGGATATATGCCCAGGAGTGTTATAGCTGGGCCTTGAGGTAGCACTATTCCTATTTGTCTGAGAAAGTGTCAGATTGATTTCCAAAGTGGTTGTACAAGTTTTCATTCCCACCAGCAATGGAGGAGGGTTCCTCTTTCTCCACATCCTGTCCAGCATGTGTTGTCATTTGAGTTTTTGATCTTAGCCATTCTGATGGGAAAAATTTATTTCTTATTTATTACAGTTTATTCACTTTGTATTCCAGCTGTAGTCCCTCCCTCATCCCCTCCAAATCGCACCTTCCCTCCATCTTCTCCTCCCATTCCCCTCCCCAAGTGCCCTGATAAGGGATGTCCTCTTCCCCTTCCATCTGACTCTAGCCTATCAGGGCTCATCAGGACTGGTTGTCTTCCTCTGTAGCCTGATAAGGCTGGCATACACACCTCCTTCAGGGGGAGGTGACCAAAGGGCCAACCACTGAGTTGGCTGTCAGAGACAGCCCCTTTTCCCCTTACTAGGGTACCAACTTGGAGACTGAGCTTCCATGGGCTACATCTGTGCAGGCATTCTAGGTTACCTCCATGAATGGTCCTTGGTTGGAGTATCAGTCTCAGAAAAGACCCCTGTGATCAGATTTTTTGGTTCTGTTGCTCTCTTTGTCGAGCTCCTATCCCCTCCAGGTCCTACTAACTCCTCCTTCTTTCATAAGATTTTCTGCACTCTTCCCAAAGTTTGGCTATGAGTCTCAGCATCTGCTTTGATATCCTGATGGGTAGAGTCTTTCAGAGGCCCTCTGTGGTAGTCTCCTGTCCTGTTCCCTCTTTTTTCCCCTCTTCCAATGTTTATCCCATTTGCCTTTCTGAGTGAGGATTGAGAATTTTCCCAGTGTCCTCCTTCTTGCTTAACTTCTTTAGGTGTACAGATTTTAGTATGATTATCCTATATTATATGTCTAATATCCACTTATAAGTGAGTGTATACCATGCGTGTCATTCTGCTTCTGGGATACTTCACTGAGGATGATCTTTTCTAGTTCCTATTATTTGCCTGAAAATTTCATGATTTCTTTGTTTTTAATTGCTGAGTAGTATTCCATTGTGTAAATGTACCACAATTTCTATATCCATTCCTCAGCTGAGGGACATCTGGGTTGTTTCCAGCTTCTGGCTATTACAAACAACACTGCTATGAACATGGCTGAGCAAATATCCTTGCTGTATAATTGTGCATATCTTGGATATATGTCTATGAGTGGTATAGCTAGATCTTGAGGTAGCGCTACTCCTAATTTTCTGAGAAAGCACCAGATTGCTTTCCAAAGTGGCTGTGTAAGTTTACATTCCTAAGAGCAATGGAGGAGGGTTCTCCTTTCTCCACATCTTCTCCAGCATGTGTTGTCACTTGAGTTTTTTATCTTAGCCATTCTGACAGGTATAAGAACTGCCAGCTTGGACTCCACACTGAGTTTGCTATGGGACCTGTTCAGACTGAAGTAAGAACAGGAAACAATCTGACAATATGGTGTCTTCCATCTACAGACTCTATCCTCACTCTTAGAAGTAATTATGAAAATATCACATCCACATTGCCTATGACTTGGCATAGAAATATGACTGCCTTCTGAGGGCACCTGTTTTCCATTTATAACCATAATTTTTATTGCAGAAACACTGAAAACATTGTGATTTTTCTTTGGTAAATATTTTACAGTAGTAGTAAAGTTTCTTATTGTCAAATGTAGTGAATCCATGATCTTAAGTAGGAATTCAGCTGAGGACACACACATGAGCTTCAGGGAGACCCATGCCATTTCTGGAGAGGAAGCAGAACAGCAGAACGAGGCCGTGGCATTTCACAGATGTCATCTCTCTTTTTTCACTGCTAGATTAAGAGACGTTCTTTGCCTTTCTTACAGATATGGTTTTATACAACTTGAGGAAAAACCTTTTTTTAAGAAGGGGATTGTGGAATCATTATGAAGCAGTCTGCAGAGTTCAGTGGCTGTTTGGTGTAGGGAGCTGCGAAGGGTATCACTGGTGGACACGCCGGTTACTCGGCAGTACAGCTGCCCCATTCGTTCCACTTTCATAGCTCTAGACTGCCACATCTCTGCACGAAAGACCCAGAGGAAGAAAGTGCATAAATAAACCCTTCACCTCAGGGACTAAGGTTGCTTCTGTTTATTCCCGTTGCCTAAGTGTTTGCACCCATGTTTGGGCAAGGAGCCCTTGTCAGCTATGAAAAGGTGCTCTCTTGTGACTCATCATTGAGTACAGCATCGTCAGTAACTTGAGGTTTATGCTTCACTCTTACAGGGTGTCCCTGGACCAAAGGGAGAGCGAGGTGAAAGAGTAAGTCATCTGAGGGTGCGGCTGGCTACAGGTGGTTGCACATAGCTCTTGCCTGAGCCTAGTGAAGAATGGCTGTTGCTGGCTGTGGTATTCACTGCTGTTCCACTAGTCTTTCATAGAGAAGCTCATTTCCCAGGGAGAACATCTAGGGTGGGTTGGAGGCCAGGAGAGAATTTCTAATTTGTGGACCTGCTGTCATCTGGCTCCTTGAACTTGAGCTCATTCCTTAAGGGGGAATCAAACTTACCTAACTCACAAAGTGGAGCTAAGATGGAAATGTAATAGTTGTAAAAGGCTGCTATAATCAATGCAGATGGCTCTATACTAATGCCAGCCAATAGCACGGGACTCCCGTTTTCCTGATGCCACAGTATTGGCATGAAGCAAGACAGTGGTTGATAGAATCAAAAAAGAGGCCCTGAAATTCAAATGACTTTAATTTCGGCCCCTGCTCCTTCCTGTAGAAATTGTGAGGCTTCTAATGTAATTGTGTTCTTGGCTGTGATAGAAACAACACTGGTTTCAGGTTCAACAGGTTATTTCTGTGAACATTTAGGTAATGTGTTTAATGTTCATTAGCTGTAACACAGGCCTATTGGTTTTTATGAGTTGTTATTAGTATTAAATGAGCCACCACTTGAGAAGGCATCAAGTATGTATGAGTATGTTTAGATATTGTTAATATTTTTCAGAATCTGGGACCAAAAATGTTTAATTGAACTCATAAATTTGATAAGCAAAGACTTTCAGGGACCTTGAATCCTGGGTGAATCCTCTGAGGCAATTAGCCATAGTGGTTTGCCCTCCCTGTTGCTAGGAGCCTAGTGTCTTAGTGGAAACCCTGGGTCAGGTCAGCTCTGTCCTGGCTGTGTGGCTGAGCATATGGCTGTGCCTGAGGAACCTGAGGAATGTGCTTTCTTCCCATCCAGGGAGACCTGCAGTCCCAAGCCATGGTGAGGGCAGTGGCACGTCAAGTATGTGAGCAGCTCATCCAGAGTAAGTGCACTTGCTGGCCATCCGGTCCTGCCTCATTCCTGTCCAAGGGAAGCTTTTCTTCCCGAGACTAGACAGACCAAGGAAGACCCTCTAAACCTCTGGATTGCTGCATATGCATAGTTTTTCAAGTCCCCTCTCTACCAGCCTAAGAGATTGCTCCAGAGCTTTACAATGATGGCACAGGAGCCCGACCTCCACTGCCTCAGTCCAAGAACCATTGATTTGCATATGAACATTTAATTTAACTGCTCTGATTGGATCTTCCATTTCTCCTTCTCCCATCAAACGGATAGGTATTTTTTCAAGTGTTAAGCACTTAAAGACTTCCAGTCTGAGTTAGATTCAAGATGACCGTGGTGTTTGTTTCTACTGGCTCAGCGATTTTAATCACTTTCCATTCCTTATCCATTAGTGTTGGTTAGCCCAAGGCCCTTCCTTTGATTCCTTAGGCTCTTTGCCAAAATATACTCATACCCATAGGGTTGATATGACATCTGATATGACAGTTGGGCATCATTCCCAAAATCTTACCAGAACACACTTGCTGTAACCTTTATTCCACTTCCTTTGTTTTCAAACCTGAGCATTTCAGCAGCACTTAGTACAGCAACAGATTCCTATACTCACCCATTTTGTACATATGCCCACTTATTTTATATATTTTTGTCTCAAAAATCATACCACAAGGTTACTAGGATGAACCCTTCTCTTTGCCACAAATATGTTTAGTTCCAGAATATTTGAGGCCAAGTAAAAACAAAAATTCCTCTAAGACCCACCCAACTCTAGCCAAGCTCTATTGCTCACCCCTCCCCACTCTGACAACAACCTCCTCCTCCTGGGATGGCATTTTCAGGGTAGTTTCCTTATCTGCCTCAGGGTTGTGTTTACTTTAACTCAGAGATGTTTGGGCCGGAGGCCAGTAGAGCTCAGCAAGTAGAGCTCCTTACCAAGGAGGTCTGTTGGTAAGATCCAAAATTCCACCTGTTCCTTTGGGATAAACCAAGATCCTACCCTGGGGAGGCGTGGATGGAGAGATGTGACTTTCACTCTGGCAAAAATATCAGTGCAGAAGGAGGGCAGAGCTCCCATCATCAAACACAGCTGTCCTCTTCTGTGTGCTGTATCCAATTCTATAGTGCCCAGAGTAGTGTAGGGGCAAGAGAAAATTTACCAATTAAACAAAACAGTTTCAATTTGTGACAACATAAGATCTTTAAAACAATTCATTCTACAAGGGAAACTAGACTTCAGTCACTTTTAGAGTTTTCTCCCTTAGAAATTCCCAGACTCTGATGAATGACTTCTGGGAGCGGAGGAGTCAGACGTGAGACAAGAGCTGAAAGGAATGTGTCACAGAGAGGGCCCTCCTTCCACTGCAACTGTCATGGGAGGAAATGGCGCCATCCGCTACACCTTGGCTGTCTCCTTAAACATGGCTCTGTCGCTCTGTTTTCCCCTGTGCTGCTTAACTTCTCGTTCTGAGCATGGCTTACATATACTTCCATACAAGCTCAGCCAGCTGGGTTTTAGTTCTTAGTTGAAGAATTATGCTGAGAGGCGTATAGGAAATGGGGAGAAGGCAGAGTGGTAACAGCTGTGGAAGTGATGAATGACGGCTCCTGTCAAACAAAGAGGGAAGTGGAAAAGACAGGTGCCTTACCTGACCAAACAGCAGCGGCTGTGCCTGCTGATTGAATCAGGAGAGGGCTCCAGAACACAGTCATAGATCAATGTTTAAGAAAGGAATGAAGTCCATGTATTAAATGAACTTCCTAAAATCTGAGGATGTAGCTCAGTTGGTAGAGTGCTGGCCTTATTATGTGTGAGGTCTTAGGTTTGATTCCAGCACCACACATACCAGGTTGGGATGCACGCCTGCAGTCCTAGCATGTTAGATGTGGCGGCGGGAAGATGAGAAATCCCCGGACATCCTCAGCTACAGAGCTAATGAAGGCCAGCATGAGATGCATGAGACCTCCTTATCTCAGAAACAAAGACTCCCCCCCAAATAAAACCACAAAAGAGCGGGTGGCCCTAGACACCAAAATAATAATAAATGAACAACTCATTTTTAAAAAAACAAGATGGATAATAGTCACCTTTGTGGGAAAATGTCACCTCCAAAGATGACGGAAAATGAACTATTATGCTATTAGGGCATTACTTGTAATTGTTTAAATTCATTTTTCCAAACATACTGAGTTAAGGGGTTACAAGAGAGAGCATCAGGATTTTTTTTTTTTTTTTTTTTTTTTTTTTTTTTAAGCCTAGGACAGGGGCGGACTGCAGCTGGAGCCCAGGCAAGGTTCTTGAAAAACTGTCTTGGAAACAAGAGTTGAGTGTAGACAGAGGTCTTGTCTGGGGATTTGAGAGCAAGAGGGTGGAGCAGGCTCTGTGGGTTGGAACAAAGACAAGTAAGTAATGTGGAGGGAAATTGCTGGGGAAAAAGGCAGCCGGGTGAGGGGGTGAGGGTTCAGGGGTCAGATAAATGTTGGGGTGAGTACAAAATTTATGACTTCTGTTCAGCGATGTTTATTGCAATGCTGACGTGAACTGTGGAATTCCAAACACATGAGATGTGACTTGAATGTAGCCCAGCCGTTAACATCATTCATGATAAAATGCAAAACCGCTAAGTTGCAAATGAGCCTATCTTAGAAGGGTGTGCCTTTTCCTCAGTGGCCATCTGACAGAGTTGCTTGGAGGTTTGAAGAATGACACCCCAGCTTCCCCTTTAGTTGTGTGACAGTTCATTTATTTGTTGTTGCTCAGGTCATATGGCCAGGTACACAGCCATCCTCAACCAGATCCCAAGCCATTCCTCATCCATCCGGACCATCCAGGGCCCACCTGGAGAGCCTGGCAGACCCGGTTCACCTGGAACCCCTGGAGAACAAGGACCCCCAGGTGCACCAGGCTTCCCAGGAAACGCAGGCGTGCCAGGGACTCCAGGAGAACGAGGTAAGCAGGGCCACTTCTCTCACAGGCCATCCCCAGAGAAGGGGACAGTGAATCAGAGCGTGACAGTGGTGCTTCTACGCTGACAGAATCTGAAATAAAGGAAAAAAATCAATTCTACCTTAATCACTAAATTTCTTATATGTCCTGACGTTGAGAAAATTAAGCAGCATACCTTTTTGTCAGAGTTTATCTACTGGGGCGGCAGGGTGGGGTCAGAAGCCCTAAGCCACCCCTAAGAGGCTTTTGTTAATTATTTGAGAACTATGCACATGGCTACACTGTGTATGTCGTTCACAATCCTCCCCTGTCCCTTCATTATGCCCTCTCAAATTCATGTCCTCTTCTACAATTACTCTTGTACCTGTATACAGATACACAGATAAATGCAACTTACTGAGTCCAGTTACTGTTGCCCACGTGGACATATGCATGGGACTGACAACCTAAGATTCAGACACCTGTCATGGGGCTTCTCAGTGGAAAAACAAACAAACAAATAAACAAACAACTGATATATTTTTTTCTTCCTTAATAACCATTTACTTTCTGTAGCTCTTCGTTTAGGGGAGGGCCTTGTCAACTTTTCCCTCATGCGTATTTGTATGTTGGCTAGTGTGGTTTTGTGCAGGCAACAATATTGTTGGGAATTCATGGGTGAGACATCCCTGTCATGTCCAGAGGAGGCTGTCCTACAACATTTGTCTCAGTCCTCAGGCTTTTCTGTGAACCTTAAGTGCTTTTATCTTTTTTAAAAAATTTATTTATTTTTTATTAATTACAGTTTATTCACTTTGTATCTCAACTGTAGCCCCCTCCTTCATCCCCTCTCAATTCTACCCTTCCTCTCTCTTCTTCATCCATGCACCTTCCCCAGTCCACTGATAAGGGAGGTCCTCCTCCTTTTCCATCTGACCCTAGCCTATCAGGTCTCATCAGGACTGGCTGCATTGTCTTCCTCTGTGTCCTGGTAAGGTGGCTCCCCCTTCAGGGGGAGGTGATCAAAGAGCAGGCCAATCATTTCTTGTCAGAGACAGCCCCTGTTCCCAATACTAGGGAACCCACTTGGACACTGAGCTGCCATGGCTACATCTGTGCAGGGGTTCTAGGATATCTCCATGAATGGTCCTTGGTTGAAGTATCAGTCTCAGAAAAGACCCCTGTGCCAGATTTTTTGGTTCTGTTGCTCTTGTTGTGGAGCTCCTGTCCCCTCCAGGTCTTTCTATCTCCCCCTTCTTTCATAAGATTCCCTGCTTTCTTCTCCAAGTTTGGCTATGAGTCTCAGCATCTTCTTTGAATACTCTGCTGGGTAGAGTCTTTCAAAGATCATCTGTGATAGTCTCCTGTTCTGTTCCCTGTTTTCTTCCTCTTCTGATGTCACATGTTCACCTGAATAGATGTGTTTCTGCTTCTGCACTTTTATACATATTATTTATTTTTATATTTTTCAAAAATTCCTCTTTCCCTTGTGTTATGCATCTTGTTCTTTTTAATTTAGTTTTATTTATATATTTATTACAATTTATTCACTTTATATCCTCGCTGAAGCCCCCTCCCTTGTCTCCTCCCAGTCTTATCCACCCTCCTTCTTCTCTCCCTATTCCCTTTCCCTAGTCCCCTCATAAGGGAGGATTTGACCCTAGCTTATCAGGTCTCATCAAGGCTGGCTGCATAATTTTCCTCTGCGGCCTGGCCGGGCTGTACTCTCCAGGGGAAGGTGATCAAAGAGCCAGCCACTGTGTTCATGTCAGAGACAGCCCCTGTAACCCTTACTAGGGAACCCACTTGGAAACTGAAAAGCCAATGGACTTTCTTTAAAAAAAGAAAGTCTAAGTCCTCTCCAATGCATTTTATTTTAGCACAAGGTTCAGATTAATCCTCTCCTCTGTGTGAACCTCATATTGATCACCCCAGACCAGAAATATGGCCACCTCTAAACTCATTGTATACTTTTCGCCTCTTATTCCCTATTTAGTGTGCCTCTGATATTAGTTGACAACTAGATGGCTGAGCTTTAAGAGTCAACATACTGTGATTGCCAATGCCCAATGCCTTTAACGTCTCTTCCAACATGGCTGTCACATTGATTATGACCTGCTTGTGATTATGCTGCATGATGCAAAATCAGAAAAAAGGGTTTCATGCCCTTCCAATACACCAAAGGTCTGACCATCCAAGGGAATGTACTTTTACCAGCAGGGCACCCTTCAGTGGTGTTGAGGATAGAGAAACTGTGACTCACAGAATACAGAGTCAGTGCCTGAGTCACTCCCAGCAAGTTCCAAGTTGTCTTTGCTGTTTACGGTACTCCTTACTCTGCTCTTGCCAAAAGAGTCTTTCTTATACTGCAAGATTGAGTGATTTCGTTAGAGAAGATCGCCCAGAAGTTCTCAAATGGTAGCATGAAACCATTTAGTATATGAATTTTCATAGCATCTTTTCTGTGTGTGTGTGTGTGTGTGTGTGTGTGTGTGTGTGTGTGTGTGTATGATTGAAATAAAATTGAAGTCCTCAGCCATCTGTTTTCCTGGCCATCCAGTTTTATATAAAACATATGAAGTTTGCTGAGGCCAAACAGGGTTCATAGTCAGCCAACATCAGGACCAGTAATAAGAAACAGGTTTTTTTTTTCACTGTTGTATCAATTATGATTATCATGATGCTATATAAGAACATCAAAGATGACACTATTTCATAATGAGGAAAATTAAATATTTTCAGTCAGCAGTATAACAAACTATGAAAGCAAGATTAAAAGAAACATGGCTGACAAATAGTCTCTAGTGTAGGACTTAAATGAAGCTCAGTCTCTGCTGAGGCTGAAGACTCATGGCTTTCTTCATCTAGCCAGTTTTTTTGTTTTGTTTTTATAAAAAGTCCTCCATTTGTTTTTTTCTGTTGTAGTTTTTTAAGCTTCTAAAAAAAAACATGCTGCACAGGAAAATATATAGAAATCTATGTGAATGAGTGGGACACAGTGGCCCACACCTTTAATCACAGCACTTTTAGGCAGAGGCAGGTGAATCACTGAGCTTGAGTCCAGCCTGGTCTACAGAGAGAGAGAGAGGAGTTCCTGGACAGTCAGAGCTACAGGGCCTCAAAAAAAACCTAACCAGGCAGAGAGGGGCAGTGATGTAGAATGCTGGTGTAGCAGCCATGCAGACACACGAAGCTGGAGCAAGCAGAACAGCATTTGTACTCTGGTTTCTTCTTTTTTCATTGAAAGCCCAAGGAAGTGAGGGGAGGTCCTTTAGTTTCATTTCTGTTGGTGTGACAAAATACGTTTTCACAGAGTAACTTAGCAGAGAAAGGATTCTTACTTTAGCTCACATTTGCAGGTTGCTGTCTATCGTAGCAGGGAAGTCAAAGCAATGGGCAGTTAAAACAACTGGTCACTCTACAGCCACTGCCCAAAGCAGAAAGAAATGAATGAACACATATATGCTTGGAACCCATCTTTCTATACTGTTGCATAGGCAAGAACCCAAAGCAGGGAACAGATACTTCCCTGTTTCAGGCTGAGTCCTTCCACATTAATTAAGGCCATCAAGACAATCTCCCAAAGGATATTCCCATAGGCCAAGCTGTTCTAGACAGTCCTTCACGGAGACTCTCTTCCCGGTCATTGTAAGTTCTGTCCAATTCACACACTAACTATCACAGGAGATCTTGGATTTTATTATCTCAGTTTGAAAAATATTGTCTTGGAATGGTATTGTTGCTTAACTCCTTCCTTCAAGAATTGGACAAACCAAGGCAAGGCTGCCCACTCTCTCCATATCTCTTCAACATAGTTCTTGAAGTCCTTGCTAGAGCAATAAGACAGTTGAAGGAGATCAAGGGGATACAAATTGGAAAGGAAGAAGTAAAAGTATTACTATTTGCAGATGGTATGATAGTATACCTGAGTGACCCCAAAAATTCTACCAGGGAACTCCTACAGCTGATAAACACCTTCAGCAAAGTGGCTGGATACAAAATTAACTAAAAAAAAAAAATTCAGTAGCCCTCCTGTATACAAAAGACAAAAGGGCTGAGAAAGAAATTAGGGAAACAACACCCTCCACAATAGCCACAAAGGACATAAAGTACCTTGGTGTGACCCTAACCAAGCAAGTCAAAGACTTGTATGAAAAAAAATTTCCAGTCTCTGAAGAAAGAATTAGAAGAAGATATCAGAAGGTGGAAAGATCTCTCATGCTCATGACTTGGCAGGATTAACATAGTAAAAATGGCCATCTTACCAAAAGCAATCTACAGATTTAATGCAATTCCCATCAAATACCAACACAATTCTTTACAGACCTTGAAAGAAAAATTCTCAACTTTATGTGGAATAACAAGAAACCCAGAATTGCTAAAACAATCCTCTACAATAAAAGATCTTCTGGAGGTATCTCCATCCCTGATCTCAGGCTGTACTATAGAGCAACAGTAATAAAAACTGCATGGTACTCGCTTGGAAAAAAATGGTGGATCAATGGAATCAAATAGAAGACCCAGAAATAAACCCACACACTTATGGACACCTGATTTTTGACAAAGAAGCCAAAGCTATACAATGGAAAAAAGATAGCATCTTCAAGAAATGGTGCTGGTCTAACTGGATATCTACATGTAGAAAATGAAAATAGATCCATACTTATCACCCTGCACAAAACTAAAGTCCAAGTGGATCAAAGACCTCAACATAAAACCAGACACACTAAACCTGTTAGAAGAAAAAGTGGGGAAGAGCCTGGAATTCATTAGCACAGGAGACAACTTCCTAAACAGAGCACCAACAGCACAGGTTCTAAGAACAACAATCAATAAATGGGACCTCATGAAACTGAAAAGCTTCTGTAAAGCAAAGGACACTGTCGTCAAAACAAAACAACTGCCTACAGACTGGGAAAGTATCTTCACCAAACCTATATCTGACAGAGGGCTAATATCCAGTATATATAAAGAACTCAAGAAGTTAAACAGCAACAAATCAAGTAATCCATTTAAAAAATGAGGTACAGAACCAAACAGAGAATTCTCAATAGAGGAATACTGAATGGCAGAGAAACACTTAAAGAAATGTACAATGTCCTTAGTCATCAAGGAAATGCAAATCAAAATTACCCTGAGATTTCACCTTATACCCATCAAAATAGGAAGATGAATAACTCAAGTGACAACACATGCTGGAGAGGATGTGGAGAAAGGGGAACCCTCCTCTACTGCTATTGGGAATGTAAACTTGTACAACCACTTTGGAAATCAATCTGGCACTTTCTCAGACAATTAGGAATAGTGCTTCCTCAAGGTCCATCTATACCACTCCTAGACATATATCCAAAAGATGCTCAAGTATACAATAAGGACATCACTCAACCATATTTGTAGCAGCTTTATTTGTAATAGCCAGAAGCTGGAAACATCCCAGATGCTCCTCAGTTGAGGAATGGATACAGAAATTGTGTTACATCTACACAATGGAATAATACTCAGCGATAAAAAACAAGGAAATCTTGAAATTTGCAGGTAAATAGTGGGAACTGGAAAAGATCATCCTGAGTAAGGTATCCCAGAAGCAGAAAGACACACAGAGTATATAATCACTCATAAGTGGATATTAGACATATAATATAGGATAAACATACTAAAATCTGTCACCTAAGGAAGCTAATCAAGGAGGAGGACTCTGGCTAAGATGCTCAATCCCCATTCAGAAAGGCAAAGAGGATGGACATCGGAGGAGGGAGAAAACAGGGAATAGGATAGTAGCCTACTGCAGAGAACCTCTGAAAGGCTCTACCCTGCAGGGTATCCAGGCAGATGCTGAGACTCATAGCCAAACTTTGGGCAGAGTGCAGGGAATCTTATAAAAGAAGTGGGAGATAGAAAGACCTGGAGAGGACAGGAGCTTCGCAAGGAGAGCAACAGATCCAAAAAGTCTGGGGACAGGGGACTTTTCTGAGACTGATACTCCAGCCAAGGACCACTCATGGAGATAACCTAGAACCCTCACACAGATGTAGCCCATGGCAGTTCAGTGTCCAAGTGGGTTCCATAGTACTGGGGACAGGGACTGTCTGTGACAGGAAATGATTAGCCTGCTCTTTGATCACCTCCCCCTGAGGGAGGGTGCAGCCTTACCAGGCCACAGAGGAAGACAATGCAGCCACCCCTGATGAGACCTGATAGACTAGGATCAGAGGGAAGGGGAGGAGGACCTCCCCTATCATTGGACTGAGGGAGAGGCACAGGTGGGGAAGTGGGAGGGAGGGAGGGAGGGAGGGACTGGGAGTGGAGGAGGGAGGGAGGTACAGGGGGGATACAAAGTGAATAAACTGTAATTAATAAAAAATAAAAAAATTTAAAAGAACTGGACAAACATTCTTTGCATGTAGAGAGGAGAAGAAAATGACAGACATCATGACTCTCCGCAGCTCTCCTTAGTAACTCAGACTGGTTTTGTTCATTCCAGTTGTCTGCCTCTCTCATCCTTGACCCTTTGTCTCATTTCATTTCAGAAAATCTTACTCAAAACTTATGAAGAACATTATTCTGTCAACTGTCTTCTCAGTTAAATTGTAGTATTCAGAGGATCCTCAGAACAGGAGAATTCAAAGAGGCCAACTGGTGTGTTTTGTTTTTTCACACACTCCAGTGCTGATTGATTTCCCCAATTCTCAGAACTACAGGACCCTCATTCTCACAGCAGCTTGCTTTGTTTTATACAGCCTGATCTCTCAACCTGCTTCCTCTTACCTGATTACAATCAAAGAAAACTGTTTTGCTGTGGATCAGCATTTCCTTTGCTGGCTTAGTTCCTTTATTACACCCTAAATTGCCCTTGGGTATGCTCTTTATACCATAATCAGCTTTCAACTTCCTCTGTGAGTCCCTCAACTTCCACAGTCTTCTCAACTTCCTGGCCTCGCTGGTCACTAATTTGAATGATCCAAAATGTATCCCATTGATAATCAATTTATCTGTTTATTTTCTTACTTCAGTTGTTGAAATGTTCATATCCACACTGGTATCTTGAATTGAAAATAGAATCTCACTGGTCAACAGTGAGTTTCTTCATTTACTTAAAATGAGTTATTTACTTGGAAGGAGCTCTTTTTAATTTACGCAGAAACAATCAACAAAATTTCTCTACTTCTGTTTTCATTCACAACTCCTCTAATTCCTATGAGTCTTTAAATATAGTTGGATCCAACTCAATAGTTTCATTTTTTTTATTTTCTATCAGCTATGACTGAATTTTATATTTGGTATGTTTTCCACAATAAATCAGCCAAGTTTTATTTAGTTCAGGAATTTCTTAAGGTTTTGTGGCTTCTCTGAGTGAGAGGTGATACTATTATTTGTGGCTATAACTTATTCAGCATTAAGTCCCTCTGCCATCCATTGTCCTAGACCAGCACACACACTATCTCATTTAAAAATGGGAAATGGTTCAGAGATGAAAGGATGAAATACTGAGTTTATAGGCTGGGGGATGACAAGGGCCTTGGGATGTGTAGAATGTAAATGGTTTCAGGATTTAGAGGAAGATTTGATTGTGGGCTTTGATAAGAAGGAGTGCTGGTCCATAAGGAGCAACTACCTAATGTGTGATCTGCTAGCATGGTGTTCTTTAAAAATAAAAACCTTATGAGATCAGGATTAGCCCCAGGATTTTTGTGATGGGGCTAAGGTCAAATCCAGGTACTTCAATATGCTAGAAAGTTATTTAACCACTGAGTGCATTCCAGCCCTGGATTAGCTCCTCCGTGTGTGTATGTGTGTGTGTGTGTGTGTGTGTGTGTGTGTACATTCATGCATGTGTATTCCAGCCACGGATTAGCTCCTCCTTTTGGATGTACATGTGTATGTATGTATGTGTATACATTCATGTATGTGTACTACAGCCCTGGATTAGCCCCTTCTTTCATATGTGCATGTGTGTGTTCATGCATGTGTGTGTATGCATGTGTTTCGAGGTGCACATACACACATGTGCAGGTATAAGTGGAGGTTAGTCAACAACTGTAGTTGTTACGCAGGTACCATCCATCCCCCTTTTTTATTAACATTTTTAAAAATATTTTTTTATTTTTAAATAATTTTATACATTCACTTGTATCCCAGCTGTAGCCCTCTCCCTCTTTCCCTCCCAATCCTCCCCTCCCTCCCTCATCTCCTCCCTGCCCCCTTCCGAGTCCACTGAGAGGGCCATCCCCTTTTTTATGAGACATTTTATTGGCCTTACCAAGTAGGAAGCTGGCTGGTCAGTGAACTCCAGGCATCGTCTTGTTTCTGCCGCTCCAGTGCTAGGTTTACAAGTGCATAACACCACTTACGCTACTATTCCAGCTATTCTTCCTCCTCCTACTGCTACTTTCTTCTTCTTCTCCTCCTCCTCCTCCTTCTCCTTCTTTTCCTCTTTCTCCTCTGTCTTTTCCTCCTCTTCCTCCTCTACCCACTCCTCCTCCTCTTCCTCTTCTGTCTTCTTCCATTAGTTCTGGGAATCAAGCTCAGATCTTTGACAGAAAAAATTTCAGACCTCTGACAGAAATATCTCTTCAGCCTATTTTGTTTTGTTTTGAGACAGGGTCTCATACTGCCTCAGCTAGCTTTGAACTTTCTATGTACCTGAAGCTAGTTTTGAACTTCTGATCCTCCTAAGTGCTGAGATTACAGATATGCATTCCCACACTCAACCAAGCTCTATTTTGGGTAGTGAAACTGCAGCAAACATGAATTACTATATTGTTCAAAGTCAACAAGGGGAGTAAGACCTGGGATCTATATTTCACTGAAATGATTTTTTTCCTAGATGCACATACACACTATACTTCTCATCATATCTCATTAAACAAAACAATTCTTACAAGTATCAGGACCATCTGCTAGGGATAGCATTACTGAGACTCACTGCTTCAGGTAGCCAACTAGAATAAGTGGTACTCAGTGAGTAAAGAGACAGAAGAAGCCAGCAGAAGGAAAGTTAGAGTGGGAGGGGAGTGGTATGAGCGACAGTTATTTGCTGGGTCTGGGTGAGAAATCTGAATTACTTCCTAGGAACAAAGTAAACTTTCTAAAGTTTCTCCTCAGGATGTCATTATATAGCATTAAATCATTCTACATTTGTTCACAGTGAAGATCTTCTGAGACAACAAATGAATGATTTTTATATACATAAACATCAGTGATTGATAAGGAAATGACCCCCAGCAAACACAAGTGAAAGGCCTTGACCTTGCTCAGATGCCGTAGATAAATGATACTCCATCTGAGAGACCAGGAAAGGGCACAGAGCAGGGATGCTACCCCATACTAACATAACCTATGTCCGTAACACATGCGATAAACTGTTAGAAAATAGTCGTAGCTCTGATGCTGGTGAGGTTTCTTGTGTTCAGTATTCCTGTGGCTTAAAGGTTAGCTGTGAGAGCAGCAGATAAACTTGGCAGATGGTGCTGGTTATCAATTAGAATGAAAGCACAGCAGTGACTCTCAGCCAAGATTGTCACAATGGTAAGGATCATTGTGAAAATTTTTAATGTCTGTGTGTAACCTGGTTTGGTTCCAGAAAATAAAATGACCTTTATAGACAGATCAAATGGATTAGAGAGCGTGTGTAAATAGCTTAGTTATGATTTGCTGCTCAGCAGTTATAAATGCTCAGCAGTTATAAGTCTGGATTTTTTTTTTTTTTGTTTTTGTTTTGGTATCATCATTGGTATTCACATTGCAGGGCACATGTTATTTATTTCCATTGTTTTTAAGATTCAACTGAAATATATTTTGCTTTTTTCTCTCCAGTTCATATTTCTTGAGAGGTAGATACAGGTAGCTTTCCCTCTTCTCATACAATGATCACATGAAGTCTGATATGGATTCCCTTTAGAACAAGTCCTCTCTTGTTCACATCTATGGGATGGTCTCAATGTATGGGCTCCTTAAGGTGTTAGCAAGCAATGTTCTTTCCATTTTCTTTTTCACATTTCAGGTTTTATTTTTTTCCCAAGGGATTGGGGTTCAGTTGGAAACTTTGAGCCCACAGTGCCTTCCGAAGTGGAAGTTGTGATGTCATCCAGGCTTGTAAGCAACCAGAGGCTCAGCTTAGCTGGGAGACCAACTCCAGCCTGCTTCCTCACAGAGAAGCTGACAGGCATCTGGGACTCAGGCTGGCTATGGATGGGGCTCAGTTCCTCACCGTGGATTTCTCCATGGAAGTGGCTTACACCATGGAGTGGCTGTTCTTTCCTTAGAGTTGGTGCTGAACAATATAGAACAGGCAAGAGTTCCCATTGTCTTTCTGGACTTAGTTTCAGAAATTCAAGCTTTTAATTCCTGCCATCTTCTATGTGTCAGGACCGGTGGTGGGGGTCAGAAGGTTCATCTCATGTTCAAGTACTGGGAGAATGTGTTGCCCATTTTAGAGAGAGAGACAAATAACAGAATTATGACTCGTTATTTAACTCATCACCCTCTTAGATTAAACCCAGGCATAAAGCTTCTGTGCAGTAGTGTGTCCTCCTTTCCCTTTCCCCACAGTATATGACTTCTGTGACACTGAGAAAAGTCAGTCCAGTGTGCCAACTTTCACCCTTCATGGATGTTTTTCTCTCTTTTAGCCTTTAAGATCATTTAATAGTAGATGTATCCTATTACAGGTAAATATACTCTGCAGGTTTAAGCACCTCAAGGAAGTATAAGACAGGATAGGAAAACATTTTTATAGACATCACCATCTCCTGTAATCCTATTTCTGAGACACATTGTAACCAAGACAAAACCATTCTCTCAACACAAGAATGTTAAACAAAGTCCATTGTCAAACTGACATAAGATTGAGTTATGTCATTACTACCATAACAAAAGCTGTAAAGCAGTGTATAAAAAACATTCCTTTTTTGCCATGAAAGCCATTATAATTATTTCTTTATTTAAAAAATAAATTAACAAATCTTAACATCTACAGAACAGTTCTAAACAAATATTTAATAAATCAGCAGACTGATTCCTACCTCATCAGTATATGGCATGCACCATTTAGCACCCAGGTGGAATATACTGTCTTAAATTGGATTTTAATGATTTCGCTTTTGTTAATTCTCTCTCACCAAGGAGACTATGTTCTCATCAAAGGCCAAGTAAAATGTATGCTTTATTTTCCCATACTGCATGGAATAGAATAGTTCTTTCATAAATCTTAAATGATGTATGGTGTTGAGTGACAAGCTTCATGGCTGCTATTTCTCAATTACTCTAGTATCATGATAAAATTGGCAGCCCATGTCATTATAGTGTGTGTGTCTGAGACATCATGTTAATGAAACATTATTACAGGTGAATGATGTGAGCATGATGTTTCAAGTTGTCATTGTTTTAAAGGAGATTTAAAGTTGTTTAGCTCTGATAAACTATTTTCTGTGGGTTTTTGGGCATGAGGGTCTCAAAAAAATAAATATGTTAATGATGAAGTTAGTGTATTTCAAAATGCACTTTTTAAATGTGGGCTAAACCATGGGTAGAGAAGGTACATGCATTGGCCTTTCCAATTCTTTGGTTTAAGATTTGGCATTTAGATTGACATTAAATTACTAGGTAAATAAAGCAAATTAGCTTGACTTTCCTAAAGTTCTTTTAAAAACAATGAGACTCTTTTATACACAACATGTGTTTATCCAAAAAGGAGTCCTGTTGATTTTTAACACGTTTTTATTTAAAAATTCTTCAGACTTATTCCAGTTCCCTGATATAGTTCTCTTCAATCCCAGGGGATAGATTGGCTCAATTTTTCTCATTAGTTACAAATAATATGAGTTCTTGATAATTTGTGCTGTAGATGATGTAAATGCATTTAAGGAAGGGTGCTGATGTTTGGGAGATGAATGCGACAGAGTGGCCTTGTCGCATTCTTAAGTACCTGTGGGGGTCACAGTGCGAGTAACAAAAACCATGAGCAAAAAGGTGGGATTCCTGGTGCCTGACAGGACCCAAGTTCCCTTCTGCCATCCATGTACCTGTAGCTGTGAACAGGCAGCCTACAGTGCTACAGTAGGCTGGTGCATTTTAATGACTATGGACTGTGTCTCCTCCCTGCTCTTTCTCCTTTTGCTGCATCTCCTCTCACACCATCTTTTCTTATTGTCCCCACACTTCAAGGCTTGATAGTGACTTCCAGTTCTTGTTAATGTATATGTTGCATCTCTATATAGCTTTTAATTCTAATATTCATCTTACTTTTGAAATTTTGTCTCTGTTAGATTAACTTTCCCAGAAAGATGTAGAGTGGTTTGTATTTTCCTGGAAGAGTTCTGAAGTATAACAGCACTAACGTCAATCCATAGCAGCTGCAACATTTTTAGTAAGGCTTGTTTACATCTAAAACAACCCCATATTTTCTATCCTTAGCCACTCTCACACAAAGTGTAGAGCCCAATAAGATCTTAACTCATCCTGTGAACCAAACACAAGGAAACAGCAGAGCTCAGCAAAATGCATTGAACACTCAGCAAACTGCCCCGAGTGAGTCGCATTGCCTTCTTAAAAGTGGCACCAAGTACCTTGTGCCTTTCAGGCATTGGCACCCACAGCACATGAGGAACAGACTACTCTTGGGGCACATTGCCAGCATTTCCCAGGCAACAGACAAATAGAACACAGCTGAAGCCTTGCTTCACAGTCTCTGGCTTCTTGAAAGCCTTCCTCAGGCCTTGCATATCTGCCCAGGCAGAAATCCCAGGAGTTTCTCTGAATGTCTCAGCTCAGGAAGAAGTGATTTGCTCTTTAGAGTTGCATGAGATTCCTGCCTGTGTTTGGGCTGGCCAAGGGTACAGCACTGAATAAAATATTCCAAGTTGAAGGCCAATGGGCCAAAGAAAATAGGAAACAGACAACAAAGGGCCATACGCAGGACAAGGGCTCGGTGTAAGAAAGAAAAATCCTTAAAGATTCAGCCCCTAGTCCTTCTGAGAGCAGAGGACAGTGGGAAAGAGGAGACATGGTGATAAACTCAAGGCTGATTGTTGATGGTCGACGGAACATGCAGACCGTCTGGCAGGCAGCTGGGAAAGCACAACCGAAACAAGAACAAACAGGCTGCGGGTCCAGCACTGGATGGAGGCTGCAGCGCACTGGTTTTACCTGGAAACACACATGCTGGCTGACCTTAGCTGAAACTTTGGTTCTGTTGTCATTGAACTTGACATGTCAATCATTTGCCCAGTAGTTCAACAATCTTTTTTGAAAATGTTATGTTAAGTACACAGAACGCTTTTAATTTTGAGGTGGTGTCTCATACAGCTTAGGCTGCATCATGCTCCTTATGTCACTGTGGCTGGCCTTGAATTTATGACCCTCTTGCCTATAATCCCAAGTGCTATTATTACAGGCATGCAGAGAACTAGATTTTTAAAAATCAGTTTTATAAAATTTAAGAGTGGGGAGATTAGAGTTGACGCTTAAGGAAGTTGGACTGTTCATCATCCAGAGATCATTCTTGTTTGTTCCACACATTTGGGTGTTGATTTCGGCACACATTCACTTGGTTGTTGTCCCATATGTACTGGGCCACTTATTCATTGTGAGACTCTGATTTGGTCTGATGCAAGGGAGATAAATAAAGTATGATGCCAACAGTCAAAAGACTCTTAGTTTGGATGGACATAAGGATAAGCAATATGATGAGGTCAGAGATAGCAAAGGCTATGGAGAAGCCATGAGAGCAGAAAATTCATCCATTCATTCATTAGTTCACTCAACAAATGTTTTTATTTATGTATCACATGGAAGGCACCAATAAAGCACTGGAATGTGACCAAAAAATAAGAGGGCTAACTCTTGATCTCTTGGACCTATTATGGTTCTGCCTGTTACAATAATGAAGAAGTGTTGAGTTGAGACTGTAAGAATAGCTAGTCATGTTGATACACAACACCTTTAATCCTAGTACTTGGAAGGTAGAGACATGCGGATCTTTGTGAGTTTGAAGCCAACCAATACTATATATTGAGACTCTGTCTCAGGAAAAGCAAGAATAAATAGTTGTGGACACAGACAAGGGGAAGGGGTGTTTCAAGAGGAAGTATCTCCTGTGCTAAGGAATTCCAGCATCTCTCTAGAAAGGACACCTAGCTTTTATGGCCTCCATCTCATCACAAAATGGGCCATGGGCCTTGGGCCTTACAGAAAATTTTTGCTATGGACTGTGACTGTGTTTTCTCTGTAAAGAATCTTTTTGTGCCTTGATCTGGGGGACTGAACTACCTCATGAGCAGGTGCAGACTCATGTTTTAGGATGCTTGATTTTCCTGCTTTTTAATCAGGTCTACAAGGCTTACAAAAGCATCTCTTAGTCTAACTTCAGGTGTATGTGTAAGCTGCACTTTGTTTGCACTCCTCACTAATTTATACAAGGAGAGAGGGAGATAGAGAGAGAAAGAGAGAGAGAGAGAGAGAGAGAGAGAGAGAGAATGAGACCTACAGTCAAGTTCTGGTATGATGGGCATTAATAATCTCCATTATGGGAATCATATGTGTACACACATTAACACATTAGGGTATACTTAGAGTATGGAATATTCAATAACCTCAAGGACAAAAAAACCCCTAACAATTCCCTGCCAATATGGACTTATATTTTTACAATTTTCATTTTTTTTTTCAGAAACATTTCAATGGGCTGGATATTTTTGTGAGGTTCCCTATCAGTTCCTATTTCTTACATTGCAGAGAGCACAAAAATTATAGATTTTTTTCTCCATAGATTTCCAAAATCAAAACAATCAAATTTGCTACTTTTAACCACCCTTGCCTTTTTCTTTCTTATGAATAAGTCAGAAAGCTGGGAGTTGTTCCTCAGGGTACTTTCCTAGAGCTCTCTTCAGGCTAATCTGTGTCTTCTGCTGAGAGCGAATCAAGATGCTCCTGCAGGATGAAGTCATGTGAGGTCTGACTCCCTGGTAGATGATAAAGAAGAACAGTTTAGTATCACTCCTCAGTGTTTTCTTATGTTTAATTCCTTCATAATCAGAGGCTCCCTGTAGGGGATGTCACGTGACACTGACAGAAGATGAGGGATTGTCACTAAATATAGAGATACATTTTAGGATGGAAGCATTGACAAGTGGGGACCTTCGTCAGCTAAAAAGAACTAACTCCAATCAGCTTCTAAATTACTATGCAGTAGCAGGGGTTTGGATCTGAAGTGTCTCCAGAGGCTGATGGTTTCTGTGCTTGGTTATCACTTCCAGTTTTGTTTTTGCAAAATGTGCCATTTTGGAAGACAGTAGAAGCAGCTAGGGCTTCGGAGGTTATACCTACCCCAGTTCTGGCCAGCTCACTTTGCTTCCTGGCTCACCACAGTGTGGGCAGGGCCTGCTACATACTGCAACTGTCATGAATTCTGCCATGCCCTTCCAACGTGAAGACCACAGCTCCTGAAATGGTGCTCCCTAAAAACCCTTTTCTATTTTTATGTGCTTCTCTCTGGTACTTTGGTCACTGTGACACAAAAGAAACTAACACACTTGTATAAAATGGTTTTCTGTCTGTCTGGCAGCTTGGTTAGGAGCTGAGCATGAAATGAAGACTTTTGGAGATAGTTGCGTGCCGTTAAAAGTCAAGACGATAGGTTTACCTCGGGAAACCTTTACCTCCCTGTGGGCTTCTTAAAGGAGAGTCAGATCTCAACTGGATGTGTATAGATTCGGCATGGTGTCCAAGGTGCTGGTAGAGTGCTGGCCTTTTATGGGGCTCACTTAGCACTGCCAAGGCCATGGGCAGTAGGACTAGGTGTTGGGAGGTGCTGCAGCAGTTGGCCCACTGGATGACTGCTACCCAGAGAGGAGAGACTTTTATGTCAGAGATGCCATAATTATAGAATTACATAGTGTAGCCAGACTGCATAGCCAATCATTGTATATGCATTATTTAAAAACTGTTCTTCACTAGCTACTTTCATGCTTACTCATTATTTTCAGAACAAATACTATACCAACACCTTTCCTTTTAAAACTTAGAAGCTAAGAGGTTAAAACATTTCCGGCTGTCAGAATTCTTGATTGTTACAGCTTTGAACTTGTCTGGCGTGGATATGTATTACATTTATGCTAAGGAAAAAGTTATTGTAATTTGAACTTGTAAATCCTTTATAGTACCACCACTTGTTATGTTTCCTGCTCTAGTTTGTTGACATTTTCCTCCAGTCTCAGTCAATTAGACAGTATTTCTCGGTAAGTATTAAAGAGAGATGTTGTTTTGCACTCCAATCTTCCAAAGTATTGTTGCACCTGAACTCTGTGTAGCTGAGGCACTGAGAGTCATGTGAGCTATGGGATCTGCTTCTAATGTCATGTCATTTTGTCTTGGTTTGGGGTCTGGGACATCTAAGGGCGATGTTACCCATTCAGTATTCTTGTTATAGAATGACTAGAAAGTAATGTGTCAGTGTATATTGATTATGTTGAATTTTACCTATAAAACTGTGCAGTTTATCCGGAATACTGAAATTTGAGCCAGGTGTGATAGTGTACATATTTAACCCCAGCACTGAAGAGGCAGAGGCAAGCTGATCTCCATGAGTTCATGGCCATTCTAATCTACAGAGTGAGTTCCAGGCCAGTCAGGGCTACATAGTGAGAGCATGTTTCCAAAAATACTGTAAATTACTCAGAATAAGAGATCTGCCCAGTGGAAAAGAAACTCAAATAGGTTTAAATTTTTATGGGTCTGAATCAGCCAAATCAAACACAGGCTTTGCTGTAGCTTCCAACTTCATAATGGAAAGTCATGCTCTTCAGAACTTTGTTGTTTAATTATAATTCATGCCTTTTGCAGATATATTACGGGATGGACCCAAAGGAAAATGTTAGACATGACCACTTGTTATTCCTATTGTGCTGCTTGTAGATTGCCAACTGCACACAGAGTGGTCTTGTGTGTGAGAGGACAGGCCCGTTTCGGGCAGGCCAAGCTACTTCAGTAGGAAGGAGAAAGAATAATAGAGCAAATATGACTATAATGCAGATCTTCTGTGATATGATTTTATATCAGCTCATGTCAGACACTAACCTGAAATCCTCTGATAACCCATAGCCCTAAACCATCTTCATTGTTCTCACCAGAAAAACACTTTTGAGATAACTTAATTCTGAAGAGAACTTCTTTCCCCCACCTTTTCTTTTGAAACAGGTCTAACTGGTGTCAAAGGAGAGAAAGGTAATCCAGGCATTGGAACTCAAGGCCCAAGAGGTCCCCCTGGGCCAGCAGGTAAATCTTTCTACCTAATGGAAATTAGAAGATACAAATCTTTCTGATCACTTCATAGGTCAAGAAAATAGCCATATTCATTCTTGTGTCAACTGGAATAACTGTATTTCTCATTAATTTTATTACAATCCATCCATTAGGTCAGCCTAAAGAGTTATAGCACATTTGGGTTCGTTTTGATTGAATGAGTTAAACGAGGCTATAGGAACAGATGAATTCCAAGTGCTTGGTGACACAATGAGGCCTTACTTCACACATGCATATGTTCACGTGTGTGAAGTGAATACTCCCCCATGTTGAACCATATGATGTCCATCATGAGTTATGCATCCTCCCAGAAAGAGGTGAAGAAAACCCACCAATCTTAGCTCCCTCAATCTGGTGATGTCTTATATCCATTCATAATCCTCTGGCTGGAACTAGTCACACAGCCTCGGATGAACTGTAAGGGAGGCATGAAATCTTGAGAAACACAAGGGAATTTGAAGAACATTGGTAATTCCTGCTGTGGTTGCTTTGCCAAATGAGCTGTGTGGAAGTTTGGGGTTTTGAGTACAATATCATGTTTTTCAAATTGTCTCCAGATGAGTGGAGCTGTCACTGCAAATATGAGCTTGTGTCCTGTTGTATTTACAACCCTAGGCTTAGCCTTATTGAGTCAAATGCTTACAGATTTTTCTTTCCAATGTAACAGTGGCTTTAGAACACAGCTCTAAGCAATTGCCAAAAAGCAACAGGTCCACTTTTTGTTGTAAGTACTTCTCCTAGTAGAAGTGAGGAACTGGTGCCATGAGTCTCACAGGTTGGGTGGTTGGTGACCAACTGAAGCTGACGTATTCGTAGACTTCTCGTTATTCAAGCAACAAGTGGTACTAGTATTTATATCTCATTTAAATGCTGGTTGAGTGTGATTTTAATTTTTTATGGTTTGAATATTTTATATATACACATAGTTTGTTTTGATTAAAACCATCTCCATTCCCTCCCAGATTCCTGCCCTATCTGCTCCTTGTACACTACTTTTCCCTTCCAATTGCGTATGCTCTTTAAAAAAAAAAAAGTGCCACTGAGTCCACTTAATTCTGCCTATATATGCACAGATACAGGAAAATGTACTAGAGTGTGGAGAGCCTCTCAGGGCCCACTTCCTGAAGCAAGCAAGCAAGCAAACAAACAAACAGAACAAAACCTGACTTCTCCTTGCCCAGCAGCCATCAGTCGCCAATGGCTCTTCAACTAGGAAGGGACGTCAGGAGCCCCTTTCTCTATGTTGTTGAGGGCTTTTATTTCTATTTGAAGAATGGCTTTTAAACTAAGAAAAGCCAGGCCTAGAACTCAATAGGCATGTAAAACAAAAACACTAACCCAACAAATTTCTTGAATTAAAAAAAAATATTTAACCACCCCTTATTTCCTTTCAAAGCTCTTAATTGGTGGAAGATGGCCTAAAGAAATTTAGGCTAATGTACTAGGTCCAATTTTAAACTACTTTCCATTTGTCCTTTCTAGCACAAAGTATTTTAGATTTAGCCTAATTTAATTAGCTGAAACCATAAGCCAGTACTAATTTACACAACAACTTTAGCTTCATGAGATTGTGACATGAATGTAATTATGTGAGCGTACATGTGTGCATGCCTACACATTGGATTCATAAGGAGCCGTGTTGGAAAACAAGAGCTCCATTGAGAAAATGAGGTTTTTGAGAATGGCCTACTCCTTTCTCTTTAATGCTCAAGAGGACATAGAGAAGAATACAATTCGCTCCCTAATTCTGGATCTGATTACAAGCATTATGTTTGAGGAGAACATGTGATTATTGTATGATCCTTTGCCCAGGGACTCTAATTCAGAGGAAAAAATACCAAAACAAAACAAAACAAAAACAAAAACAAAAACAAAAACAAAGCAGTGAGTAAGTGGCTGAATCCTCTGATTATTAAGGCATACAAGGTTGCTTTTTTAAAAATTCATTTACTTCATGGTGGTCTCAAAGCTCACTTTATTGTTGTAAATGACAAATTCTTCATCTTGGGTTGCTTCACAGGACCCTCAGGGGAAAGTCGTCCTGGCAGCCCTGGGCCACCCGGCTCTCCTGGACCAAGGGGACCCCCAGGCCACTTGGGAGTACCTGGACCACAGGGTCCTTCTGGCCAGCCTGGATATTGCGACCCCTCATCATGTTCTGCTTATGGTGTTGGAGGTAAGCACCAGTCTCTTGTGGGCTGTGCACAGTTATTCAGTGGTTACTAACCTGTGGAGGGGTTGAAAATCCAACAGCTAGGAGAGGACTGCAGAGCCTGGACTCCTCACTTCCTTATACTCTGTAGAGTGCAAATTAATGTATAGTCTCCTCAATCCCTTAGGAGATACTCAAAACACCACATCCAAATTTCCTTTGCTTCCAAATGTTGATTCTTGGACTGGGGATATAGTAGAGTGGTAGAACCTTTGCCAAACAGTGACCCATATAGACTTGGCCTCCTACAGGGTCATTTATCACATGATTGAACATCTTAGTATCCTCCATACTGTTCCCATCATGGTGTGCCCACAACATCCTGTGAAATTTCGCTCTTAGCTCCAGATCTTCCCCATAGTAAGCAAGACCCCCAAGACTCTTTTAACTGACTTCCTGTCCACCATGTGACAAGGAAGGTCTTAAGAATAAAAGTAGCTGTGCTGTCTTTGATTCGTAGCTAAGGGATAGGCTGAGATTCTGGGAGATGAAGCATCCCACAAATGGCATCCTGGTGTCTTTCAGAATCATCGAGAGAGAGAGAGAGAGAGAGAGAGAGAGAGGTTCAGAGGCAGCTGTAGGTCACTGAACAGATTAGTCAGGAAATGGAAACTTTTCCTCTTTAAGAGAAAGTTAACCTTAAAGTTGCCAGAGATATTGGTTGAAGTTTTGTTGATGTGTTTTTCTGTTCATCTCTTCCCTCCCTGTCCTCTCCGATCTTTCCCCTTTCCCTTAAGATCTTATCCCATATAATGATTACCAGCACTGAAGTGCTGGTTGCACTGGCCTGGGCATCTGGCTATGGATACAGAACTGGTTCACTAAACTCCTGCCCCTAACCATGGTCACCTGTTTCCTGCCTCGCCTGCTTCCCCACCTCTCACTTTCAAAACCCCCGCCTACCCTGATCCAAATGTGATAGAGTGATAATATCAAAAACACAAAAAAATAACATGTCAACTGTAATAGAAACTGACTTCCAGCATTAGTCTGAATTGGAGGTCTGTGACTGTGCACCGAGACTTTGTCCCAAACTCCTCTATAAGGAGGCACTGTAATGTTACTTAACTGTGAGTCTCCCTTTCCTATCCCACCCAAGATGATAAGTACCTTCCGTCCTGGCTCCTTTGCTCTGCCTCCTTTTCTCGACTACCCTCTTTCCACCCTCCCCTGGTGATGGACTCCTAACAAGAGATTGGGTTTTTAATTTTATATTTTCTTTTATGATTCTACTGCATTTCAGGGTCTCTTTTGTAAATAAAACATACAATATTTAAGCAATTGGCCACAATTCTAGTTTTCTAACATGTTTTTAAGTGTCTTTCCTCCTTTTACTAACTATGAAGCCTCATGAGGAAGTAGCATGGTGGGCTGGGCAGCGACTGTTTTTTCCTCACACAGGGCACCTCTGTGGTTTACTGACCAAATCTGTGTCCCTAAGGACCCAGATAGGGGAGAGTATCCATTTATGTTTCCTGGGTCCCATCAGGCCCCCACCCCCACTTTTCCTCTTTAGTGTCCCATCCAGATCAACCTGAGTTCACACCGGTCCAGGACGAGCAGGAGGCCATGGATCTGTGGAGCTCGGGCATCTGACGGCCTCAGGAGACATTAGAAGAGCAGTTGGCAGGCCCTCTTCTGGAGCTTTACTTCCCAAATGTTGTCATGTGGTTTGTACACAACTTTGCAGGGGAGGGCAGGGCTCATGTCATCAGCGTGTATTTCCTCTGTAGATGACGGTAATATTATTATTTTTTAAAAGTTGTATTTTTGAAACCATCCCTTTCTGTTACACTGTTGAAATGCTGTCCCCTTGCTGTTTTAATTGAACCAGATAATTTGGGCTTCTCCCAAAGAAGAGTGCTGAGAAGGATACACTGAACACCGGAATCTCTTCTCTGTTATATTATTTCCAGTTCTAAAATAAGTAAGATGAGGTTACATCAGAGGGAATTGGGGCCCCAGCAGCAGAAGGGTGAATTCAGAGATTCAACGGATTATGCCATTTACCCCATGCCCATGGCAATGACCTTGCTGATAATTAAAATAATTCCATCATTGAGGAAACTACCTCTTTCTTTTTAAAACTAATCTGTCCAATTCTTAGATCACTCAGTAACTGGTTTCACGGGTATTCAGAAATGAGAATATAGCCTTTCTGGATTTGATAATAACAACAAACATAGGTTTTGTTTTCCAGTAGTTTTGATTCATATAAGACAATGACTTCCTACCAGCTCTAATGCAAAGGTGACCCCTTTTTTGATGAATCATTTGTCCAGGAGTATGTTTCAGGGCTTGCCTCTCCTTGACTACAGTGATTGCTTTGTAAATGTAGATACGTTTTTGGAGACTTGTTTTTATTCTTTTTTTTATAAGCAAATAAAAACTTAAAACAATATATGTGGATTCTTTTTTTTTTTTTTACTGTATTTCTGAATGTCACCTTCAACTTTTGTGGTCTTACTTGAATGTTTACTGAAAAAGAGCAGCTATGGTCCTGTAGGTTAGCATTCTAACTCTCTTACTCCATCCTTTTATCCTCAGTGGAGTAGGGAGCTTACCAGAAATAATGGACTTCACACAAATAACCTGACATCATTTTAATATCATTTATTGCTGCTCAGTGCCCCCCGCCCCCAGAAGCCAGGCCACACTGGACAAGGCTGGAGGGGAGGGAACCTTAGCTAGGGTGGATGAGTGTAATCCAGGATATTGGATTACACACACTGGGCAGTGAGTGTGCAAAGAACACATGCCCAGGAACAGCTTTGAAAAACTGGTTCAGTTTATGAGGGGCGAAGTATTTATGTCCCTGGGGAAGTGGGCAGGGTCTTTGGGGCAAGGTCTGTGTGGTTGATCGTGTACAAATGGCCAGGGCAGGAGTGTAAGAAGCTATTTCATCTGCATACTCAGGAGCCGGGGGATTTGGGAGAAACATTATAAAGTCAAACAGGAGTAAAGCCTGATAACTGTCAAGGCAATAAATTCTTACGAGGGCTGATGGTGGGGCAGCCGAGTTTATGGTGCCAGGTTGAGAGAGGGAAGGGAGCCAACTCCTACTGTTCTCATCTGAGGTAGACAGGGTTGAAGTTCTCCTTGACCCCCCCGCTGTAATCCTGGACAATTATGGTCCCACAATTTATAATTTATCAGGCAGAAAAAGCAACACAAATGTACCAATTCTGCTCAACAATACAGTGGTTAACCAAAGAACTCTGTCTGGTCATACTAAGACATTTATGAAAACTTTTAAAGAAGTGGCTCTTAACCTTCATAAGTCTGAAACCCTTCAATACAGTTCATGTCGTGGTAACCCCTGGCCATAAAATTATTTTTGTTACTACTTCATTACTGTAATTTCGCTACTGTTATGAATCATAATGTAAACATCAGTGTTTTCACATGGTCTTAGGTGACCCCTATAAAAAGGTCAGCTAAACCCCAAAGGGCTCACAGTCCACAGGTTGAGAGCCTTTGCTCTAGATGGTAATGAAGAAATTTAATTGAATCCCGTATACTCTAGCCTTAAACTAGAACTTCTCTTTTTTTTTCTTTCAAAGGAAAATATAAGTATTAAAAAAACAGTTGAGTTCTATTATTTTTGCTGGTCCTATTTGTCCTATTCTATTAGCTGGTTGAAATTAAAAGGGTAAGAAAACCATGTGTTTCTGTAAACCCCACCCCTCAGTTGCCTGCCCCCGTTAACAACCATTTTGAGAGAGTTGGATGGCTTCATTTATAACTAAATTTAGGTTCCATCTGGATCGGGGAAAGGCTCGCGAGAAGCAGAGTGTCTGTTGAGTCACAACATTTTCTTACCCTTCATCCTCCTAAGGATGTCATTACTGTCCTTGGTTTCTGTCACTATGACAGAGATGAAATCCCGATTACAAAGGATTTAACCAGCAGAGTTTATGTGTGTGCTTTTGAGGACCCAGGCAAATAGCTTTCTGTTGTAATGAATGAAGTCAGCAAGTAGCCTGTATCCATCCTTTAAGTCCCAGCTGAGACTTACCATAGAAAACCAGGACCAGTGAGGAAGAGGCTCGATAGCACTAGGCAAATCTACCGGGAGCACTCTTCCTACTTAAGTAACTTGGGAAGGTGAGACATTGCTACATAATGGTCTTCTCTCAGGTTTCTTAGTCTGGGACATTTAATGTTGACTATGAAGATGGAGAGCCTGCATGTTTTAGATGAGTTAGGTGAGAACAAATGGGCTAATACTGTATCACTTCAAAACCTCTAATCCATTCACACCAGTCTTTCGCCTTGCAAAAAAATATCCTGGCTTTGATTTTGTCTGGTGACTTGAATATGTTTACTTAAGCAACAGTAAGGTCTCATTTGTTTAGCATGCGTCATCACTGGGACTCAGTGTATTTTTTTTTTTTTTATTGAGTGAAATGTGCAGAATAAAAGGTGCAATTCAGATTCTGCATGTGTGTGTGTTTATAATACACTGTCTGTATTATTACAAGATGACTCTCGGGCATTTTCACTGACTCGGTTATCTTGGCAGGAATGTACTTCTTTCTTTAGAGATGCAGGCCATTTTCTGAAAGTAATGGGCCATCCCATCATGAGCAAAAAACATTACTCCTTAGAATTCTCATCACATTTGTTAGAATCATTTTTTTTGAGAACAGTCATTTTGGAAATATATATATATACACACACATATATATATATATGTGTATACACACACACACACACACATATATATTAATCTCAGAAAGACTCTAACTCCAGGGTGACTGTGTTCCCTTTCTTTTTTGTCTTTTCTTTCTGGCTTCATCTTTCCATGCTTAACAGTGCTGTTTTAGGTCTGAGGATGAAAACAAGAACAAGAAAGTTGTGAACTACGTCATCATGGACCTTCCTTTCCTTCTGTATGGAGAACAATTAAAAAAAAGCATGAACAGAGCAGTAAATGAATTAAAACTTGTGATAAGTGACACGGAGACAGAAAAAGTGCTGGGATAGGAGTAAGAAAAGGAGTATTACAGGAGCAAATACTTCTTTGGGTGGACATACAATGATTCAGGCAAATAAGTGGAGAAACAGAGATAAGTAGAATGTTGGAGAAGCACGGAAGTCCCATGTTTAGTGTCATATGCCAGGAAGCTGCTTATCATGCAAGAGGAGGCCAGTTGATAGGAGAGTGGATGGAAGAGGGAACACGATAAGTCTGGAGAGCAAAGAATGCAATTAGCGACTTAGATTTTAATTTTAATTCCACTAGAATCAATCAAGACATTGTCAAAGGAGATATCAAATGATCTAGTGTGTTTTAAATTAATGTAGAGCACACAGCTTTTCCATTGGCCACATTGCTGGACTTTTGTTCTGAAGCTGTCATTGAGTTTGTGTTCTGAGCTGTCAATAAACACCTACCCCCAAAACACTGTATGCATTGTGAAGTTGTTAAATTGGGTTAGACACAAAAAAATTAGTAAGTAACCCAACACACACACGGTGACTCTTCAAATCTGGGCATTCTGCCAGAGATAATATGCTACCAGGGTTTTTTGTAGTGATAAATCTCAATGGCAAAGAAGGAGAGCAGAGTGGGAACTTGAAATGACAAATGGTTTTTCCTTGCACACACACACACACACACACATCCTGATCTAGGATTCTTCTCTGCTTCTCTGAGACATTTTTAGTCTCAATACACACATCTACAATTGTTGTGGCAGTAGGAAAATGACATTTAGACTCTTCTTTCTAAACTTCTGTCAGAAGCAACACACATTGTTTCTACTCATGTCATGACTTAAGACAATCAGGAGATAATTTTTCAACAATGGGAGAAGTACAGACTGAGGATGGTTGGCAAGGTGTGCTAAAAGCTGCCACTTTTCAACTGTAGCATACTTGAACCTCATGGAAACACAAATGCTAGTTCACAGACATCTTGATTTTCCCAATGAAGATACAGAGCACAGAAAAACTCACGTAATCACCCAAAGGCCCACAGCTCCAACTGAGGTCTAGGCACCACTTGGCATTGTGGGTTGGTAATTCTTAAAATAGCAAAACAGAGTGGAAGTGGAACTCAGTAATGTGAAGCTTCCAAGACTATGGAAAATTCCCAAGGATTTCCTTTCAGGTGTTTGAGTTGAGAACTGACGTATGCCCACCCCCAACAACAACAACAACAACACACACACACACCCCACACCACCACGCCATGCGCTACCACATGTATCACAGTCAAAAACCACAGGCAGTCAGTAAATAAGCATTTGAGACATACCAGTTTGAAGTCGTCCTATGTTGAAGAATGGATTGGAGCAGATCAGAGCAAATGAGAAATCGCTACCTTAAACATTGTAGTGCCAGCAGAGGGCCATGTAAGTCGGTGGAATCAGTGGGCCACTAACCAGCATGAGTGGAGATGAAGAAAGTCCCTGTAGGCCCGGATGGGCGTGAACAACAGTCAGTGAAAAAGCTTTGTGCATCTGAGGATTAAAGACTTGAAGCAGAGAGACTGAAGAGTTTGTGTTAGGACATCCATTTGACTCGTCAGGTGTTAGGGAGGCACGTTGAAGCTTGGCACCCAAATCGAGACCAGAGATAAACAATTGTGATTTATCAGCATGCAGGCTCAAAGCTGTGTGGTGAGGTAGGAAGAAAACACATGTTCCCTCGGGAATTTCTCACTTTCATTTTTGCTGACACAAATTATCTGACTTGGTTATTTGTTTTTGCTTATATTGAAATGCACCTCGCAACCAAGGATTTGGCAATTCACAGCCACAGTAAAATTATTGCAAAACACATCACGCATGATGCCTTGCATTGGGAAGCCCTCTGCCTCAACCTGGGGTTAAATGACACCATAGGCTCACTCTCGACCTCCACCTGAGGCTCTTTTCCTTATATTCTGTCTACTCTGGATCCTCCCTTGGTATTCACAGCGACAGATTCCCATTTCCTAGGCAATTCTTAGCACATGATCTCCTACATAGTGTACAATCTTTAATGCACCTCAGATGGTTTGTCACCTGAAAATAGCTCCATAAAGATCTGTGGGATATTTCTCAGAAGCATCACATTTTAGGGGTACATTCATCCATAGTATGAGCCAGAATCCACCTTCAGCTTGTAACTGGAAAATTTTAAATTTTTCTTTAGCTGTAAGGCAGAAAATATAGGAGACAGGAAATGAAAGACCAGCTTCTATAACAGCTTGTAAATTCAGGTTTTCAAACGTTTCAGGATGTGAGGGAAATATTTAATATTTAAAATTTAAATCTTACCTTTACTTAAGTTTATTCATTGGTGTGTACATGTATTCATTTCTTCATGCATGCAATTTCCAGCCACCAGACTTTTAATGAATATCTGCCATTTGCTTAGCTATGTTGGGGTGCTAATGAATAAGAGAAGAATGATGCCATAGGAACTTCTTGATTTGCTGTTCTGAGGGAAACAGGGAAGAGACCTTGGACCGGATTCTGCATGGTGTTCTATTCCAGGTTAAAATGCTCAGATTTTTACCTAAGGGCAACAAGATTTCTGTCAGTGAATGGTTTTAAGCTAAGGAGTTAACCGACTGATTGGAACTATTATTTTGAAGAAGTTTTGAGGGAAGTATAAGATAGACTCGGGTGAACAGGAGCATTCTGTGAAGAACCCCCATACTTAGATGCTGGGGACATTGCAGTAAGTTAGTGTCCACATGTCAAAGTAAGCATTCCCTTCATAGAAAGTGTTAGAACCTATTTGCATTTTTCTACATGTAGACATCCAGTTAGACCAGCACCATTTGTTGAAGATGCTATCTTTTTTCTATTGTATGATTTTGGCATCTTTGTCAAAAATCAGATGTCCATAAGTGTGCAGATTTATTTCAGGGTCTTCTATTTGATTCCATTGATCCCTGCACAGATATAGCCCATGGGAGTTCAGTATCCAAGTGGGTTCCATCGTAATAGGGACAGGGACTGTCTCTGACATGAATTGATTGGCCTGCTCTTTAATTACCTCCCCTTGAGAGGGGAGCAGCATTACCAGGCCACAGAAGAAGACAATGCAGCCACTCCTGATGAGACCTAATTGACTAGGATCAGAAGGAAGGAAAAGAAGACCTCTCCTATCGGTGGACTTGGGGAGGGGCATGCTTGCAGAGGGAACAGGAAGGGAGAGATTGGGTCTGGAAGAGGGAGGGAACCACAGGGGGGATACAAAGTGAATAAAGTATAATTAATAAAGATTTTTTTTTTAAAAAAAGAAAGTGTTAGAATACAGAAAAGAAGGAGCACATTTGAATCTTCACAGAAACAACAAGAGGCAAAGCAGGGAATTTAATTTTGATTGATTTAGTTCTGTAGTTTATGAGCCCTTCCCTTCATATACTGTGCTGCCCCCTACTGAATTTCAGTGATAAGGGAGTGGACATCAGCAGTGAAAGGGAAGAGCCATAAGAGGAAATGGCTGCTCTGTAGACAGTCTAAAGAGGATTACAGGTAGAATGTGATGCCTGATGAGATATGGGGGAGAGACATGCAAAAAGCAGCCATGGATTCAGGATTTCAAGATGGAGAAACTGGCAGTTCCAGAGAATTGCAATTTTAAAGAGAGACAGAAATATAAGGAATGAGAGGAATCTATTAAAACCCTGAGTTTCCTGATTTTTCAGAGGAGGCACTTTATTGTTAGCAGAGAGTGAAATGGGTGGACTGGATGGTTGGGATGACTCATTTAGGTTACCACAGCCAGTCCAGGCTTAATCTCTTGGGGTCTGTCCTCACCAAGAAGTGACATTAAAATGAAAAGAGGTTTCCACGGTATAACCAAAATATTTGGTTTAAGAAAGCGTAGCTGTTGATTCATAGCTGTTGTCTGGTGTGGCATGGGAAACATTAAGGGAAGGAAGGGTTCAGACTCAATTTAGAGAATTGCTGTCCGTTTTAGGACATCTTGAGCAAAACTAACTAAATGACTGTACTTCTAATGATTTTAGATTATGACTGGATAATTCCAACATATATATATGTAATTCTTTTCACCTATTCATATTGACAAACAGAGATTTTAAAAACCGCCAAATGTTCATCCTTGCTTATGTCTTAAGTGGCTGTGTGTTTGGGACCATTAAGGAAATACTTCTTTTTAAACATGCTTTATGTGTTATATTTAGTTATTTCTGCATTGTTTGAAATATATTTTGCAACAGGTTTGTGCTCTTAGAACCTTAAGGCATTATTGAAAAAAAAATTCACAAAAGATTTCAGAATACAAGCCAACTTCACAAAAGAATGTATTCTTTTTAATATTCTCATTATAATACAGACTACGTGAAGAAAAAAATGACACACTGATATTTAGAATATCAGTGGACAGCAATATCTTTAAGCATCTAAAGAGGCAGCAGGTTCAGTACTCTCCCAGAATTGGAAATGCTCGCTAATGTACTGATGGCTTGATCTTTCTCTATATTTTATTGTGTAATAAAAAACATATGGTAGTATGAATAAGTGTGTTTTGGTGTTCTTGTTAATTTGTTTTTTTTTTCTTGTTGATTAAAAAATATCCATGACTAGTATAGTAAAAGTGCATGTTATTCACCAAATTTAAAAGAAGTTTTATAATAAAATCTAACAATAAAAAATATTTGAAGGTCTATAATGAACACTGAATTGTTTTGAATAGTACAAATAACAAGTAAGGCAGAAATAGAAGTATAAATAGTAAGCATATTTGTCTTCAGTTTTCAGCAGTCAACTGGCCCCAATTCAGTGAATTTTAATAAGATTATATCCTGATTATATTCTATTTTTTTCATAGAGGAAATGAGTTTATTTATAGTTTAGCAAAAATTAGGAGACAGATATTCTCTAGTTTATCTCCTTGCCTGTAGCAGTCTTATAGTTATTAAATTAATTTATTTTTTATTAATTACAATTTATTCATTTTGTATCCCAGCTGTAGTCCCCTCCCTCATCCCCTCCCATTCCTACCCTTCCTCCCTCTTCTCCTCCTATGCCCCTCCCCCAGTCCACTGATAGGGGAGGTCCTCCTTCCCTTCCATTTGACCCTAGCCTATCAGTCTCATCAGGAATGGCTGCATTGTCTTCCTCCATGGCCTGGTAAGGCTGTTCCCCTCTCAGGGGGAGGTGATCAGAGAGCCAGCCACTGAGTTCATGTCAGAGACAGCCCCTGTTCCCCTTACTAGAGAACCCACTTGAACACTGATCTGCCATGGGCTACATCTGTGCAGTGGTTCTAAGGTTATCTCTATGCATATCTCCTTGGTTGGATGTTGGTATAATTTTCTTTTGGAATGTATACACCTTACCCTTGTTCATTCAAATGCTGATTTCTCTTCCCCACTGTCTGGTTTCAATCTGAACATTGCATTGTAATACTTATTCTAAGCATCACCTGTCTCAACTTTGTGTAAACATGCCAAAATAAAGCAACCAGCCACAATGTTGAGCAATGGAAAGGAAGCAGGAAGAGAGGGAGGAGCCAGAGGACAGGAAGGTCTGGGAGGCAGAGGAGGAGAGAAGGGCAGGATGGAGCTGGGAGAACAGAGCTGGAAGGAGGTCTTGGAGCGATGTGGAGAGATGGACTGGACCTAATATACCACTAAAAGCAAGTATAATGTGGGAAATGCGAATGGTAGAAACTACATGGGCTTAGAGGTTTAGGATGGAACAACTATTGCCCAGCATTGTGTTTTAGGTTAACTAAATAAATCATAGTCTCTGTGTGGTGATTTGGTTATACAGCTGTTTAGGATTAACCACAGCTTAATAAAGGATAAACCAATAATAAATATTAATCACAGCCTGCAACAGTTGGAGTATCCATCTCAGAAAAGACCCCTGGGTCCAGAGATTTGGGTTCTGTTGCTCTTGTTGTGGAGCTCCTGTCCCTTCCAGTTCTTTCTGTCTTCCCCTTCTTTTATAAGATTCCTTGCACTTTGCCCAAAGTTTGGCTATGAGTCTCAGCATATGATTATATTCTAAAACTGATGTCCTAAACATCATCACCCACCTTGGCTTTCACTATAAAAGATGGCTGGGATTTGAATGTGCTCTAATGCTTAGTCAAGAAAATTGGGCTTTTCAAATGTTCACACATTTCCTCTTTCTCTCTCTCTTTTCATATACACTTTTCCATTCTTCCTATGAGCTGGGAGCGTTGGAGGCAGACAGAACTGAACTTGACACATAAAGTTCCTTTTACAAACACTCCAGTTACTAGATTTTGGTAGGACAAGTAGAAATCCTACCAAAACCTCCCTGTCACTGTGTGCGTGCTAAACTCCTGGAGTGTCATGACAGCATTCGTGTCTGGTCCACTTGAATGTATGTCTTACCTAAGGTGGACAGCCCACACTTTGGAGACTCAGAGCCATCGGAAAGCTCAAAAGCTGGGTGCAGCTCAAATGCTCACCATGCAAGTAGCAATGCTACTCTGTGGCTTTGGGAATGTTTGCTCTTCTGCAACAGTCACTGTCTGGATCTAGGTGTGGTGTCAAAGGGAACTGCTTCTATTCCTGCTAATGACAGTTTTCAAGGTTGGAGAGGGACAACAGTTGATGATTCACCGGATAGCCCATTTTCTCAGCATGCTGGCCATGGGGAAACAGGCTGGGGGTGTCACCTGTTATCTTTCTAGAAACTGAAAAAGGGTATGGCTGGCTGGCAGAAAGGCTGATGTTTCTACATCTATGATATTTCTGTGATGCCAGAGATTGAGCCCAGGGCCTCACATACTCTAGATTGATGAAGCCTAGCTACTACTGAGCTCCACTGCCAGCTCCATATTTTACACTTGTGTTACTCAGACAGGCACTGACTGCAGCTAATACAGAGGTGCTTGGAAACCATTACCTGTTCTGTTCTCCTTGAAAAATGCCAGCTCTACAGCTGCTGTCCTTGCATTCTTTCCTCATCTCATTATATCTGGAGTTCTCATCACCCTAACTGGGCACAGAGACCCTCATGTCTAGGTATTAAACTGCTGGCTATTAATTCCATGTCTGGACACAGCTAAACTTATTTTGCCTGCTTTTAAGACACAAATGAGGTTCCCACTTCCCAGATGGCTGCTGTATGGCTACAAGATATGTTCTTACTAACACAGTGGTTTCAAGATAAAGGAAATTAAAAAGTATGGCATGGTTGTCACCTGTCACTAGAAGATGTAAAATGGTGGACTCATAGGACAGAATGTTTGTGCTCCTGAATGATTTTACCATCAACCAGAATGACTGTGGGTCACTCAGCTAACCCTTCATACCCTAAGAATAACTTGTTCAAAGACTCTTAAGGGAACCTGTCACACATGCCCAGTCACCTGTCCATAAGAATGGAGAGAAAGTAAACACATGTTGCTTTAAGATGCTAAGCTCGTGGTGACTTGTTATCAGCAAACAGATGACTTACATTGAATGTGCCAGATTCTTCATGTGGGATCAATTTAATAAGTCTTCCAAAGTTCTGACACATTCAAATTTAAGGGGAAAGAAGAAGAGAAAAGCTTGTGACAGGGACCAAAAAGTCCCCATCAGTGAAACAGATCAACAGAAAGGAGAGGACTTTGCTGAGTGGAATGGTTCTCATCCTACTATTTAATAGACTCAAGGACATGTTTGTGCCTGTGTGACATCAGGAACTGGGAATCTCCAAAACAATTTATGAACTATGCTTGACCTGTCATTATTCAAAACCAATTATTCAATATTCAAAACTGAAGGACACAATTTTAGTTTCCTAACATTTTAAAATGTTCTATAAAATAAGTCCACAGTACTTTATTTTGTAAAACTTGAGGCAGGCCGACTTCAGAGACTCTTTCCTTAGCGTGAATTCTGCTCATTCCAGTGTTTCCTACCCTCAATTTTCTTTCATAATAATTCAAATAATGTATTACAGATTCCTCAGTAGAGCTCTCTATAACACACCACACAAATAGCTTATTTCAGCAGTGGTGGATCTGGGCCACAGAACTGTTGTTAATATTTGTTAAGTCATAATCTGCAATGGATTTCACATTCTGTTTTCAAGTCAGCAGTGTAATGTGCTTTGGGAACTTTCTTTGAGGCAGAAAGTTTCTTATCTTCTGTTCTTTGTAGTGCTTACAGAAGAAGGCATGCATGGGAGATGTGCAGACAATACTTGTGCTGGGCTCACTTTGTTAGAATGGGCAGCATTGATAGACTTGTATTAGCGTATTACACACACACACACACACACACCTTTATTGAGTTACACTGCACAGTCTATCTCTACACGGTGCCAACTCTAAGCTGATAATATTACAGGCCACTTTTGGGTAAGTGGACGAGGCTGCCGCCTTTGACCTCTGGCCGCACCTAATGCTTCCCAGCTGCCTCCAAGATTAGGAGTCAGCCTCACTTCAAACTCACGCACAGCACATTGTGCACAAGGTCGGATATGGGGAGATACTGCTGATACATCTTGTTCGGGCTCTTGTTAGGAGGGCCTGATCAATCTGTTTCCTTCTCTTTCTAACTTCCTCTTAATGGTAAAATATGGAAGGGATGATCTAGAGTTGTGGGCTATTGAGAGGATGAAAGGAGATTGATGTGGAGTCATCTTATCTGTTCCATTCTCTAATCTCTCATAAATCTTACTGGTCTAACCTAACACAGACAACCCAGCCTTGTCTCCCCTTACCTCTCTTACCACTGCTTAACCCATGGCTGATCACTTTTAACCTCCCCATTCTGCATGTAGTTCTCTGAAGATGTTGGCTGTGTCCCTGTCTTAGGGTGCTTGCACTAGCCACTCTTGTATGCCACCAATTCTCTTTCCCAGATAATGTTCCTCCTTGAAGCTTTTGTTCAAATGTTTTCCTGCATTGCAATACACCTTACTTGTGACATTCCAGATGCCTCTCAGCCCTCTTCTCATTTCACTTTTGGTAAATTCAATATAAAAATGTCCAGCCCTGTACATTCCTTTTATCCCATGAGACGACCTCCCAAGCCCATGACTTTACTCACAGCAGCCAATAGGTGCTAGTACACAGACCACTGCAGAGGTTTGACAAGCTTGCCCACGAAGGCTTGCTCATTTGCCTTCCCTCCTTTCCCTGACAGTGACCCAACGATGACCAGTTACATGTGGCTAAGACTTGGACTTGAGCTGAATGGTGCAGTAGTACCCCACTGGGCTCAGCTGCAATCAGTGGAACTCCATTTGTCTCTCATGCATACATGAATAAAAGACAATATTGTCTTGGGGTGTAGGATTTTGCAGGATTACTGTGTTAGCAGCTGAGGGATTTCACAATTTAAATCTACTATGTAAGTATGTATAATTTAGGTGTAATTATGATTTTATTTTACTTGCCTTCCTTCATAGAAGGAGGAACTGTTTCACTTACATATGGATCTTAGGAAGCTTAGAAACTGCTCTGGGTGCTAAATGTTGGAACACAAATGTTGCCTGAATGACTGAGAGCAAAGGTAGCATGGTTATTACAGTCAGGTGAGTGCATTTGCTTACTCAGCACTTGCAGAGTATAGCCTTCCTGGCCAACTTTCTGAAAAAATACACACATTCACATTTCTCCATGATCTGCTGGCTCTGCCTACACACCATGCAGGCTAATGGGAAAAATTGCTGGTAATATTCTTTTAACAAGTTTTCCAAATATTTTATTTGGATTATGTGAATTTGAATTCCCTCTGAAGAGCTGGACTCCTTTCAGTTGAATGACTTCTATGGAAGCCAAATGGCATCACAATTTCAAAGCACCCAATTTGCAAGGATTTAATGCAGTCTGAGATGCTGGAACACAGTTTCAGCAGCTCTGAAGCACAGGTGTACCTCCACCACCCAACCATCTTCTCAAAGCCAGGATTTGCTAGGTGTTAACTTTGGAATCAAAGCCTGAAGGTAGCAAAAGCAGCTAAATCTTGAGATACGGGGGTTTGTTTGAAGTCAGAGTTCCTTGTCATCCAAATGGCTTAGGTAAAAATACTTGTCTCTTTAGGGGCCCTATTCATGCTTCCTTCATGTAAAAAACACACACTGAAGCTCACTGGCTGTTAGCCTAGTAAAAACTGGGCCTCAGATGCAGCTGACCATCTGTTTTACTGGTGCCCATCTCAGATTCACATTCTTCCAAGGTGAAGCCCCAAACAGCAGTGAGGCTGCAAAACTATTTGGCCTTCTCTGTCCAAATGTCTTGGGCAGAACAGAGAAATGCTATCTCTCTGCAGGTGCTCATACTTACGTTGACATGAAGCCTTAACATCTGTCTTGGAAAGCTGACACTTTCTTAAATAGAGTTCTATCCAATTCAGACTCCACCCTGCACAGGTTGGCTGCAAATCCCTCTGGGTCTTCTAAGCTCTGCGGGTCTTGATCTATTCATTCCACAAGGGGACTTTTAACCAGCAGAGTCCGGACACTTGGCTTGGCTCTTGGCTGAATGTGGCACTAACCCCCTCCTCTCTGGGGAAGCTGGGCTAAACAGCTCAGCCAACTGTAGCACAGAGAGAATGCAAAATGAAAGCGCCTACCTCTAGGTTGCAATGGCAGTGGTGAAGGAAGAAAGCACCGTGGGGATCTTTTTGTTTGGTTTTTGTTTTAAACCTAGTTTGTCTGTTCTAGCTCACAAGAAGAAGAAAAGAACAAAGATCTCCACTCTCCCTTTACAGATGGTAGCATTACTCTATTACTAGCATCCTGTGTACATTCACAGAGACCAAGAAAGGCTGCTCAGCATCTCCAAACCTAGTTCTAAGCAGGTATCTTGTTAGAGTAATGGCAATAAACAAGGGTTAGAAGAGCCTGCTTTGCGATGGAGCATTTCCTGGACTTTCCTGCTAAGTCCTGGTTGAAGCCCTGAGAAAATGGGGTGGGGGAGGGGGAGATGACTGGCTGACAGCGGTGTTACTTATAAAAGTAACAAGAATAACGATAAGGAAAAACTATCAAGCAAAAAAAAAAAAAGATAAATTTTACAGGTATGTAATCTAATTTTGGTAAAAGAACACTGAAGAAAAATAATTTTGATTAAAAAAAAAAAGACTTTGGATGTTAAATTGTTCCAAAATGAAACTGTAAACAAATGTTAGAGGATCAAAACAATATAGAATAATTCTAAGCACTAAACATAAGGGTGGTAGTGGGCAAGATAATACTTGATAAGTTGTTATAATACAAAAATTATTAAAAATTTTAAGGTCAAAATTCTCTACCTTGAGATAAAACTGCTTGATTCTGTTTATAATAAAGTTGTACTAAATACTGATTTATTCTTAGTAATGTTTTAAAAATGACTTAGGTAAAAACAAGAGCTTTATCCTTTTATTAAATAATACATTTAAAACTTGTGATTAGGTTTTTATAAGTTTTTCCATTATGTAAAACCTTTGCTGGTTATATACCCACTGCTTTGACAGTAGGAAAGATATTCTAAAGAAATTTCTCGTGCTAGAAACATTCCTACCAAATTAAATAATGATCATGGAACTCATTTTAAGGAGAAATATTTAAAAATTTTAATAAACTGATACTTAACTAAAGCTTTGGCTTTCTTCTAGGATTTACACCCTTTTGGAAAACATCCATTATCTCCTTATAAAATAAGTACTTGACATTCCACAAAAATATAAAATAAGAACTTTGCATCCAAAAAGTAAGTAAAATTATATGCTCCATCTCCATTCAAGAATATATAATAGTATAAAAGTCTTTTAACTATGGTAACTAAAACCTCAGAATTAGATAGAAGTAAGTAGTCTTCCTTGAAGGATGACAAAAAAACAGATGGTTTCACCTAAAAGGCAAAAAGGATGTCACATGAGAAAAGCACGTATCCAGGTACTTCCAATGACTCCCATTCTGTGGAAGTGGAGGTGAGCTTTAGATTCACATTTCTTCTATCACACACGTCAGCTTCATCAGAGAACATGTCACATGGACTCCAAAAATGATGATAATCAACTCACCTGCTATTGACCAGCCCAATAAGTAACTCAATATTTCTTGCATTGTTTCTTAAATCCTTTTGAAATGTGGTATTTAAAAAATGTTTTTATTTGGTATTTCAGTTGGTATATTCCTGAGTGATGATAATGCTAACCTTGAGGACATTACATCCTTCCAACTCTCTTGGTTTTTGCTGTGACTATCAGAAAGCCACTGCCCCAACAGGGAAACTTGGTTAGATGAATTCTTCCTACTTCCTTGGACCATTTTTGCTAAATTACTCAGTGATTATAAAGCTCATCTTAGTGAATCCATACTTAAATCTATTTGTAAAATCTGCCCTTTCATTGCAGAATTTTTCTTGTGCCTACAACTGTCAATCCTCTGGATTGAGAATTAATAAATAAGTGAAACTATAAAAATTCAATTGTATAAAATAACTAAAGCCTTTGGCTTTCTCATCTGAAGACATTCCCACTAGTTCTAATCTAGGATCTATTTGGGAAAAACAGTATCACTTTTTATGATATGGGGGCAATGAGCTGTCCAAGTTCTGCTAAAGAAAAGCATTACACACTATTACAGAATTATATAAATGATAACAAAATTCAGAATTGGCTTTCCACAGTGAGATCCTGGGCAATGAAAAACTAAATGAATGAAAAATAAAACCAGGTGTTTTCAGTAGAGAAGACATCATGTCACAGACTTCCTTCAGCCTGGATGGAAAGGGCTCTTATGGGTGTTTCTAGTGACCTCCTGCACTAAAATCTTCAGGAGATTCTTAGATTCATATAAATCATCTCAAATTTGAGCCAGCTCCTTCTGAGGACATATCCATGTAGACTTCAGAACTGGCCAATACTCACCTTTGACTACACCAGTACTGCGCGAATCCAAACCCCTCTGACCACATTTCTTCTAACTCTCATAACATTTCTTAAATCAGTTTATATTTAATCTTTTAAAGTTGTCTGAGACTTTTGGTGTTTGCCATGGTATATTTTCCTAAATGACTGAAATGATGCCGAGCCTGGTCTCCACAAAAGTACAAATGAGATATTATGCCCTGTCATAAATCAGAGTCATGAATACTTGCTTATTCAGTTGTGCAACTCCTGTCATGTGTTCACATGCAGTATGAAAAAAATGTAGAGCCAGGTGACGGTGGATGAGAACATTATCAAGAAATTGGGAGGGGAGAAAGGAGGGACCTACAGGTGTCTTCCTTACTGGCTCCTGCAACTGTTTTCTTCCCCCAGAGCACTCAGCCTCATATTTCTCAGATCCTAGTAACAGCCTTCCGAGCATCACACGACATAAAACAACACTGGCTTCCACATGTACAAAATGTGATGCCTGGCCAACAGGGCAACAGCAGAAAAGCCACACCTATGCTGAAGATTCTGTAGGACCGACTGACCTAAGAGGGCACCAACAAACCAAAACAATTTCACCTGTGCATGGCTTGGTGAACCAATGAGTTAATTCAAAAGTGACTCAAAAATAGCCACTCACAACAAAGCCCAAATCCAGCATAGGTGACATTTCATGAGAGGTGCATCAGAGGAGCATCATCTAAACTTAACCTCCACCTCTTACATCTTCTAGCATCTCCTAAAACCAAAAAGAACAGGACTGACTGGCCAGGACACAGAAAAAGATGACAGTAGCATATATATACTTGAGAACAAACATTACTGTACTGAGCGCATCATGAGTTTTGCAGAATGTAGGGTTAGATACAACAGGCAAAGGGAGGATGGGCCTTGTTCATGGCTATATGAAGAGTGATCTGTTTTGTGAGAAAATACACATAGCTGGTGAGTTTTGGCTACTTACAACTGCATGTTATTCAGGGGCTATGTTTTCAGTAAATGACACATTGACTGGGTAACCAAGTAAGCATTTTATTAACACTTCTAGCATGTAAAGCAGGTCACATAAGACACTTCTGTAACGTAGTATGCTCTATTACAATTTCCCACTGAGGCCTGCCTGTCTTGAGTGTTCCCCACAGTGAGCTCAAGTGTTGTTTTCTGTGTCCTGGGTCATGGGAATACTTCACAAAGCATTCAGTCTCTTGTTATTGTCAACCATTTCCATTCTCCTACATCCGAAAATCTTCAGGTCTGAAAGATAAAAAACCATGTGTATTTGTTCATGAATCATTATTCCATTTTCTCCTAGATGAAGGAGAAAGATTACTTCCCTACTTTACAATAGAAGTAATTGTTCACTGAGAAATATTTAAGGGCAAAGCACTTCTAAAACACATTTAAACCACCATATTACAAAATAGAAGTGACAGTTTCAAAGTAGTTTGGAAAGTAAACCACAGTCTCTCTGTACCTAAATATATATGTATTTAGTAACTTAAAATCTTCAGTTTCTCAGACTCGTGGGATGGGTTAGTGGGTAACGCTGCTCGTGTGCAGGCCTGATGACCCAAGGTTCACCACTAGGGCCCATACCGGGGCACAAGGCAACTGAACCCTACACTGTTGCCCTTTGACTCCTGGACGTATTTTTATGTGCTAAACAAACAAACAAACAACAAAACAAAACAAAAAAGCTAAATTCTTAAGTTTTTATTTTTCATTTAAAATAGATTTCTCTTTATGTTGCTAGTGGTGCTAGTGGCTCAGCTGCTTAGAAGGCTTCATGTGAGCAAAGCTCAGCACTGCAAATCCCCAGGTCTATGAATTAGGCCAGTGCTGAACTGGTTGAAACAGGACGGGAACTAATAGCTCATGACTGTGAGGAACACCAATTCAAGTTTTGTGAGAAAATGCTACACGAACAGGCTAGCTAGCACAGTTATAGAAAGCGCTGACACTGGCTATCCAGATCTCTCCCTGCTCCTTACAGGGTTAGGAGAGGTAAAATGTTTCTTCACTACCTTCAGGTTTTTAAGCTAATGCACATTTTACAAAGACGTGAATAAAACTCTTAGTATTATTTAAAGTATACTCGACAGTATGCACTTTATTAGGACGAATAGCTTTTATTCTGGAGGGCAAACACCAAGCTTACACCCCTGCTCCCTTCAGTAGCTGCAGCCTAAACAGGGTGCCCTCCGGGGTATGTCCTGGTGCCACTGTTCCCAGCACCTGGAACCCCACTTTGCTTTTATAGCATCATGTGGATTATTCATTAAACACTCTAAACCTGATCCCACTCTGCGGGAAGACAAATCTAAGGGCACTCATGGTTGTCCTCATACTTCCTCATCGCTACCCTCTCCAAGCCTCTCCTGGCAGGCACACTCTATAGCATGTGCTACATGAGGAATGTGGGGTTTTACTCAAGTTCTCAAGCACCGCTGATGCTCAGGGTTTCCAGTCAGTTTCTCTACAATGGTGAATTTTGTTTAAAATAAAGCATCATTGAGTTAACAAGTGAGGGATTAAAATGCAAAGCAGCTCAAGAAAAAAAAAAAAAAAAGCCCATAAATGCAGGCTTTCTAAACAAAAGCTCTCCTACAGAAGTATATAAAACTCAAAACTAAAATAGTTAAAAATGATCCAATTTTTATTTTTAGCCTACAAAGTAAAAAAAATTCCATTTCAATGAGAGCACCACACAGGATATAATTATTGAAATTGTGTAATATGCTGGCAAAATTCTAACAATTATGGAAATAATTACTGATAGTATTAAAATAATTGTCCACTTGAAAGCTATGATTTCAGGCAACTGATGTGTAAAGAAAAAGGATAGCCCTGTTAATTTAAAAAAATTTTCTTCTCATAAATAATTGCAAACCCCACAATCACTACATGTTTAATCAGTCACACACCTGCTTTGTATTAGAGCACGAAATATAACTGTACAGCATTTTCCTCAAAAAAGTTCTGTAAAAGTTACTTGTTAGTGTATAAGACACTAACATGTTAAATTTACCCATTAACAAAACAAGTGAGATGAACAGCTAATATTACCAATATAAAAAAAGGCTTTACTTTTAAAGTTATGATCTTATTATCAATAGCTTTCATCTCTTATTTCCTACCATTATTTTAAAAAATGACCAGTCAACTGAATAAACATATGCTAAGAGTAAGCCCAAAAGAATATAACCTCTATAAGCACTAAAACAACTTAAATGAAATCCTAACAGTAACAGTTTTGACTTAAGGTGAAATAAAACTTATTAATCACCTGCTGACTTTACATTTAGGTGGAAATTATTACTGCTGTTCAAAAGCTTTAGCCTCTAAGAGCCAACAAAAATTCCCAAGTGTAAGCTTTGTCAGCAGGGACGCAAGCAGACAAAGACAAAAGCGAAAGAAAGGAAGCTACTCCTAGCGTCACTTCTGCTGCAGCCCTGGCACATCTGTCTCCACCCTGTTTCTGCAGGTTCACCGTCAGGTCGACCCTGAACAATTTCTAATGACCCGATTCCAAAGGGAGACTATATTCTTGGCTCAGCTATTTTCAGTAGAATAAAAGCTTATTTCAAGTAAGTTCTTCCTCCAAAAGGAGAGAGATTTTCTTCTCATAAAGGTGAACATTCAATAACAAGAAATTCTACTTTCAGTGCATTGAATTGAATGGTATTTGAGATATTTTATTTCTACTTCTAAAGTATACAGAATTTACTAGAACTTGAAAGGCTAAACTTCAGTGATACAGGCCAGCAAGGCAGTCACTTGTGGTTATTGAAACTTAAGTTTATTAAAATTACATCAAATTAAAGTCTCTTCATCAGTCACAATAATGACAGCACAGGGTTCAGTCCTAGAGCCAGCCAGAGCTGCTGTCTATGAAGCTTTTCCTGGTCACACACATTTTATGCACTAAACACTAACTGGACCTGACATCAACACTAGTATGCAGAGAAAATGACATTTTGAATGATTATGCTAAATGATTACTACACCTTTATCACGATAAGGTTTCAGTAAATGCATATCCATTTACTATTTTGGCAATAGAAGTTAACGTGTGTTGCATAACTACTTAGGCGAAAAGACCACAACTTTAATGAACCATAAAGAAAATCCCTCTGTCTAATGCATATTCCTGCTGTAGTGGAATTCAAAGTAAAAGGGCAGGAAAATCCATCCCCACAGTAGGCACTGAAAACTAAGCCAAGCAGCTCCAAGCTCCAGTGAGATTCCCCTTAAAAAAATTACAGAAAAGTAAGCCGTCGTGACCAGTGTTGTTTGATTTAACAATACTAAATACACTTATTTTTGGATGTTAGTATATTTCATATTGCTTTGGTTAAGCCTTTAATATAACTTCAAGTTCATAAAATGTGTTCGGTGATATATTTGATTTAATTGCACCCATGGTAGATCTGGTTAAAAAAAATGCTACCGTGATTCTCCAGGTCATAAATATAAACTTATTTCTGATGATGATTCTATGAGAGTATCTGACATGGAATATCTACATTTATGGAATGCTGTTACATGAAGGTAACTGTATGGGACTTCAAGGATTATTTACTTTTTTAGAAAGTAATTTATCAGAAGTGAATATCTGAGAAGCCCATTCTTTCTACTTAGTTACTTTAGTGCTGTATCAACACTATGTGAGTGCTAATACTATGTGAGTTTGAGGAAATAGGCTTAGTTATAGGTTTAGACCTAGAACTAAACGTAAGTGTGGAAGCTGTTAATTTCAGGGATACAGCTCTTCATTCTTCAGAAACACTCAGGGAGCCCTGAGGACATGTAGCAAGTACTATGCCTTAGGAGTTGGGTGCTCCAATGAATGGGTGGTTCAGTACTTACACCTGCTGGCAGTCAGTGGTAGCCAACACACTGTCAGTTTGGCACACCATAGATACAACAGATGCACAAGGTAGTGGGGCTGTCCAGTGCTATAGTCTGGACAATGGCCTAGGAGCTGGTGCCCTATGCTCAGTCCTTAGTCACGACTTCTACATGATCCCAGTGACTATTCCACATCTTTCTCTGCCTGTTTTTCAGTTTATGAAAAAGAGGGATCAAACGTTGCTAACTTATTACTTTGCTGAGAGGATAAGTTGCTGTAATTACATATAAATTACTGTAAATGTTTTATTTTTACCTCTTGCTATTTTTACTGTTATTAATAAAGGAAGACAAATAATAAAAGGTGAAAAATGTTTTGTTTCAGTTTTTTTCCTAGACATACTTTTTTGAACTTCACTAATAAAAGATGATGGAAAAAATGATGGCTCTTCATGACTTCACTTGGTAAGAATGTGCTGAGTGCTCATGTAGTGTGCTGGGGGCTGTGCTCACACCAAGCAGACAGTCTTCTTGTGTAAGCTAATGAGCAATACAAGACACGAAACAGACAAGCACACATGGCTGAATCCTACTAGAATAAACGTGGCACAGTGCAAGGGAAAGACAGCCTACAGTGGGCAGCACAAGCCAGGGAAGACCTTCAAGAGGAACTGGCTGAGAGAGTGAAGCTACATGCTACATCTTCCGCATTTCCAAGTCAAAGAGCTGGAGGCACCTAGATAAAAGATGGCTGTCATTATGGACACAGGAAATCTGTATGGAAGAGAGGATAATTTCTTATTTTTCTTCTTCTTGTATCAAAACTTAAATCCTAGAGCCAATGGCCTTTTCACTAGGTGACATTCTTGTCTTCTGGAGCAATCTGAGAATCTGGCTCACTGCTTTAGGATACAGTGGAGTCACCATTAAGAAAGACAGTCACTCCATATGACTGTCTTATGACATATGAGGCCGCCTCAAGTAAGGGATCCCACAACACCCTTGCGCTTACCTAGCGTGGTCACAAGGCTTGAAGACCTTTGGGTCCAACATTTCCTTTGGAGTTTATTTGAAGACTTTCAAAGGGGATAAGAAACTATTCACTTCTACCACCTTTAAGGATCCTATCATTTCCAAAGCTCAGGTGAAAACAGAAGAGAGGAAAGACACAAGGGAAGGTGCACTTACGGAGTCCACAGTCTCGGGAAAGCCTCTATTTCTTCCTGGCTGTACTCATCCAGCCGTTTGGGTACTTTCCGTGGCTGAGGAAGCTCTTCCACTAAATTCTTAAGAATATCTTCTGGAATATCCTAAAGGAAACATATTTAGGACTTAGAAATCTTAAATATATTTCTTATTAGTAAACAATAAGCTTAGTATGGAAATTTTGAAAAACACCATAATCCTTAAAGCACTTTGTATAAATCCCTGAAAAGTACAATGGACCAGTAATGCACTTTGGAATCATCCTTCCCTTCTTCTCTCCCTCCCTTTCTTTTCTTGCTCCTTGCTTTCTTAAGACAAGGTTGTATCCAGGCTGGCCATAAAACACTCTAGATAGCCCAAGCTAGCCTTGAACTTGTAATCATCTTAACTCGGCTTTCCAAGTGCTAGATTAGAGATGTGTGCCATGTTGTCAATTTAATTTTTAAAAAGTAGTAATGAATCAATTCCTTTCTTGTTATAAAAAGGAGCTTTCTTGATTCCCCTTCTACTTTTCCACCTGGCTGAGTGGATGCACCACGTCACTGTATCCAGAGCTACTGCCTTCGAAACTTTCCTTTTCCTTTTCAGAATCTAGCTGGGTTAGCAGATAGTGACTTAGCCTGTACAAATAATAATTTAAAAATCTTTGTTAAATCATGGTCCATACTTAACAACCAGTTATTAATCTGTGACCCATATAAAGCTTACTATGTACCACATAAAATGAAACAAAATTACTATTATTTTTTTCACAATTGATGAAACTACTAGTGAGGACCTCTGTTTCAAAGAGCACTCATAACAGTTCTCATTAAAAAGAAAGCAGTGAATGACATGCAAACAGAACTTGTAGATCTTTCTGATTTTTAGCTCAGTGATCTGTCACTTAATGGTTTAATGCAGAAATAATTACCACTGTGTATGTGTGTATGTGCCCACACATGTGTGCATTTTGTTCACTTTAAAGATACAATAAATATGTTGGAAGTTGAGATACAATTACTAAAAACAAAACAAAACAAAATCCTATGGCAATTGTGTAAAAGCAGGAAATAATACCTTCTTTAGCACCGAGGAAAAGCACTGTTTTCAGTGCCTTCTACTTACCTCATCTGGAAAAAGATGCAATCTTTGCATCATTGTTCTTCTGTGCAGGTTTTTGGGCAGCATGCCATAAGTAGCTAATTTCACAATCTGAAAACAGATACACAGGGCTTAACAGAAGATGAGACTCAGGATGGACTGAAAGCAAATATAATTAGAGATGGTGATGAAAAGCAATGGCTAAGATTCCGTGTGAACACAGGAAAGAAGAGACAGACTGAAGGAAATTATACAGGAACTCCAGAAAGGGACTTGGTTACTTTCTGCATTGCTGTTTCCAAGACAGGCTATTTGCTTATTGTTTGTTGAGTAAAAAAGTAAATGGAAGGAACTAGACAGAACCCTTATATGTGCTAACTTTCAACACAAGTCATTTTCTAAGCTTATACAAATCCCTTTGGACTCGAATCCTGTCTCTTCCAGGAAGAAGATCCCCAGGAGGGAGTGAGCTGTAAATTCATAAACTGATCTAAGTACAGTGACACTGACAGTGAGACATAAGTCAGCACCTATGGCCACAGTGAACTCAACCAAAAATTTACTGGTTGTATAGTGGTTAGTGTGTTACATTTTAACACCATATTTAGCACCAGCAATTTACTGGTGTATAGTAGTCAGTTGTTACAGTTTAACAATGTATTTATGATGCTGTGAAGCAAGTATTGCAATCAGCCTCACCCAGCGGCAAAAACAGAAAACACAACAGAGTGACCCTCAATTGTATAAAATAAACACTAGCTATGAAGCAGAAACACTATTTCCTAAGAAGAGCTGTCTGAGGATGAATGATACAGACGGCAACATGTGGAGCTTCTAGATGGTTGCCAGATCTTACTAAAACAGAATATCCCTTTCCTACATTTCATCAAGAAAATTCAAGGTGGCACTAAACAAACGGTAACCAACGTATGTATGTATGTATGTATGTATGTATGTATGTATGTATGTATGTATGTATGTATGTATGTAT